>NW_010534190.1:7259-7513 GCF_000687285.1 Phaethon lepturus | reverse complement strand
TTCGGAGCGGAGAGTGAGAAAAAGCAGAGTCTCTCTTTGCAAGGGTATAAAAAAGCAGAGCCCCTGTCTGGCTGTTCATCTGCAATGAGTGTCAGGGATAGTGAGGACTAACAAGACAATTCCTGCCTAGCCCCTTCCTTGGAGGAGAGAGAGTGCAAGGTTTCAATCTTGCAGATCGGAGAGCGAAAGTGAGAAATGCAGAGTGCCTGTTTGCATGGCTAGGGAAGAGAGGAGACCCCGTCCGGCTGTTCATC
>NW_010534190.1:3080-6495 GCF_000687285.1 Phaethon lepturus | reverse complement strand
TGGAGGAGAGAGAGTGCAACGTTTCAATCTCTTTTTTGGTAGTGTCAGAATGAGAAAAAGCAGAGTGTGTGTTTGCAAGGCTAGGAAAGATCAGAGCTCCAGTCTTTTTTTCATCCGCAATGACTGCCAGGGATAGTGAGGACCAGCAAGACAATTCCTTCCTAACCCCTTCCGTGGAGGAGAGAGAGTGCAACGTTTCATTCTTGCAGATCGGCGAGCGAAACTGAGAAAAAGCAGAGTGCCTGTTTGCAAGGCTAGGAAAGAGTAGAGCCACAGTCTTGCTGTTTATCTCCATTGAGTGCAAGGAATTGTGAGGATCAGCAAGAAAATTCCTTCCCAGCCCCTTCCGTGGAGGAGAGAGAGTGCAAAGTTTCAAACTCGTTTTTAGTACTGCGACGATGAAAAAAGCAGACTGTGTGTCTGCAAAGTTAGGAAAGAGCAGAGCCCCAGTCTTGCTGTTTATTTCCAATGACTGCCAGGGATAGTAAGGACCAGCAAGACAATTCCTTCCTAGCCCCTTCCGTGGAGGAGAGAGAGTGCAAAGTTTCAAACTCGTTTTTAGTACTGCGACGATGAAAAAAGCAGACTGTGTGTCTGCAAAGTTAGGAAAGAGCAGAGCCCCAGTCTTGCTGTTTATCGGCAGTGAGTGCAAGGAATAGTGAGGACCAGCAACACAATTCCTTCCTAGCACCTTCCTTGGAGCAGCGAAAGTACAGCGTTTCAATCTCGCTGTTCAGAGCGCGAGAGTGAAAAAAAGCAGAGAATGTGTTTGCAAGGCTAGGCAAGAGTGGAGCCCCAGTCTAGCTGTTTATCTGCAATGAGTGCAAGGAATAGTGAGGACCAGCAACACAATTCCTTCCTAGCACCTTCCTTGGAGCAGCGAAAGTACAGCGTTTCAATCTCGCTGTTCAGAGCGCGAGAGTGAAAAAAAGCAGAGAATGTGTTTGCAAGGCTAGGCAAGAGCAGAGCCACAGTCTTCCTGTTTATCGGCAATCAGTGCAAGGAGTGAGTGCAAGGAATAGTGAGGACCAGCAACACAATTCCTTCCTAGCACCTTCCTTGGAGCAGCGAAAGTACAGCGTTTCAATCTCGCTGTTCAGAGCGCGAGAGTGAAAAAAAGCAGAGAATGTGTTTGCAAGGCTAGGCAAGAGTGGAGCCCCAGTCTAGCTGTTTATCTGCAATGAGTGCAAGTAATAGTGAGGACCAGCAAGACAATTCCTTTCTAGTCCCTTCCTTGGAGGAGAGAGAGTGGAATGTTTCAATCTCCTTTTTGGTAGTGTGAGAATGAGAAAAAGCAGAGTGTGTGTTTGCAAGGCTAGGAAAGAGCAGAGCCACAGTCTTGCTGTTTATCTCCAATGAGTGCAAGGAATTGTGAGGACCAGCAAGAAAATTCCTTCCTCGCACCTTCCTTGGAGGAGAGAGATTAAAATGTTTCAATCTCGCTGTTCGGAGCGCGAGAGTGAGAAAAAGCAGAGTGTGTGTTTGCAAGGCTAGGCAAGAGCAGAGCCACAGTCTTGCTGTTCATCTGCAATGAGTGCAAAGAATAGTGAGGACCAGGAAGACAATTCCTTCCTAGGCCCTTCCTTAGAGGAGAGAGAGTGCAACGTTTCAATCTCGCTTTTCGGAGCACGAGAGTGACAAAAAGTAGAGTGTGTGTTTCCAAGGCTAGGCAAGAGCAGAGCCCCAGTCTTGCTGTTTATCTGCAGTGATGCAAGGGATAGTGAGGACCAGCAAGACTATTCCTTCCTAGCTCCTTCCTTGTTGGACTAGATTGTGCAAGATTGCAATGTAAGTCTTGGGAGTCAGTAAGTGAGAGGAAGGAGAGTGGCTATTTTTGAGGGTAGGAGTGATCAGAGCCCCTGTCCCTGTGTTTGCCTGCAATGACTGCAAGGGAAAGTGGGGACCAGCAGCAGAATTCATTCCTCGTAACTTCCTTGTGGCCTAGACAGTCCAAGTTTGTAATGTAGCAGTTGGGATTTCGAGAATTAGAGGAAGCAGAGTGGCTCTTTGTAAGTCTAGGAAAAACCAGAGCCCCCGTCTTTGTGTTTATCTGCAATGACTGTAAGGGAAGGTCAGGACCAGGAAAAGAATTCTATCCTAGCACTTTCCTTGTAGCAACAGAATTCCTTACTGCAACGCTGCAATCTAGATCTAGGCAGTGTGAGTATGAGATTAAGGAGAGTTGCTATTTGCAAGACTACGAAAGAGCAGAGTCTGAGTCGTGTAGTTTACCTGCAATGTCTAAAAGGGAAAGTGAGGACCAGCAGCAGAAATACTTACTAGCGTGTCCTCGTTGTAGTAGACAGTGCAGTTTTTTAAATCTAGCATTCAGGAGTGTAACTGAGAGAGAAATCAAAGTGGCTCTTTGTAACGCTAGGAAAGATCAATGACCCTGTCTCTGTGTTTATCTGCAGTGACTGCAAGGGAAAGTGAAGACTAATAAGAGAATTCCTTCTTAGCACCTTCCTTGTTGGACTAGAGAGCGCAAGGTTGCATTCTAAGAGTTGGGAGTTCAAGAGCGAGAGCAAGCAGAGTGGCTGTCTGCAAGGCTAGGAAAGAGCAGAGCTGCAGTCTTGCATTTTACCTGCAATGACTGCAAGGGAAAGTGAGGACCAGGAACAGAATTCTTTCGTAGAACCTTCGTTATAGTAGACAGTGCAAGGCTGTAATCTAGCACTAGTGAGTGTGAGAAAGAGATAAACCACAGTGACTCTTTCGAAGTCTAGGAAAGAGCAGAGCCACAGTGTTGGTGTTTACCTGCAATGACTGCAAGGGAAAGTGAGGGTGCGGAACAGAATTCCTTCCTAGCTCCTTCCCTTTTGTAGTAGACATTGCAAGGCTGCAATATAGCACTAGGGAGTGTGAGAATGAGAGAAAGCAGAGTTGGTGTTTGCGAGACTAGGAAAGAGAAGAGGCCGAGTCTTGTAGTTTACCTGCAATGTCTAGAAGGGAAAGTGAGGACCAGCAGAAGAAATCCTTACTAGCGTGTCCTTGTTGGAGTAGACAGTGCAATATTTCAATCTAGCCGTCGGGGGTCTGACTGAGAGAGAAAGCAGAGTGGCTCTTTGCAAGGCTAGGAAAGATCAACACCCCTGTCTCTCTGGTTATCTGCAATGACTGCAAGGGAAAGTGAGGACTAGCAGAAGAATTCATTCCGCGCACCTTCCTTGTGGATTAGACAGTGCAAGGTTGCCATCTAGTAGTTGGACATTTGATATCGAGAGAAAGCAGAGTGGCTGTCTGGAAGGCTAGGAAAGAGAAGAGGCCCAGTCTTGCAGGTTACCTGCAATGACTGCAAGGGAAAGTGAGGATCAGGAACAGAATTCGTTCCTAGCACCTATCATGTTGTAGTCGACAGTTCAAGGCTGTAATCTAGCACTAGGGTGTGTGAGAGTGAGAGAAAGCAAAGTGCCTG
>NW_010534190.1:0-3049 GCF_000687285.1 Phaethon lepturus | reverse complement strand
GAAAGAGTGGAGGCCCAGTCTTGCAGTTTTCTTGTAATGACTGGAAGGGAAAGGAAGGACTAGCAGCACAAGTCTTTCCTAGCATATTCCTTACTGGAGCAAACAGTGCAAGATTTCAATGTAGCAGTTGGGATTGCGACTGAGAGAGAAAGCAGAGTGTCTCTTTGCAAGACTAGGAAAGAGCAGAGCCCCAGTCTTGCAGTTTACCTGCAATGACTGCAAGTTAAAGTGAGGACCAGCATCAGAATTGCCTCCTAGTGCCTTATTTGTTGCAGTATGTTCTGTAAGGTTGTAGTCTTGCATTAGGGAGTGTGAGAGAGAGAAAGCAGATTTGATGTTTCCAAGTCTCAGAAAGAACTGCGTCCCCTTCTTGGTCCCCTTCTTGGTGTCTTCATTTTATGTGCAATGACTGGAAAGAAAGTGAGGACCACCAATATAATTCCTTCTTAGCACGTTCATTGTGCTAAGGCAAATGCTGTTAAGGCAAGGGTAGGGCCAGGAACAGAGGTCTTTTTTAGCACCTTATTTCTGGGAGAACTCTCTGGAAGTTTTCCATTTTGCAAATAGGGCATGTGAGAGTGAGAGATACCTTTGTTGCTGTTGTGAGGCTAGGGAAGTGTTGAGACCCTGTATATGGTAACGACGGTGCAGTACACATAGAAGTTGTCAGAATACCTCAGGAGGGCTTTTTTGCCTTTGGTAAATTCTGATCTGCTGATAACAGAAGTTCTCTTGGGATTATTTCAATTTCATTGATGTGCTTTTTGTGTTTCTTTTCGGGGTTTTTTTGTTTTTTTTTAAAAGTAAAAAAAGATTGAATAATAGGAACACTGTAATAAAAATCAAGGCAAAAGAAAAACTATTCTGAGTTTTCCAAAATTAACTTTAAATTGAATCACATCACGTACCTAAAAAGGCATGTTTATATTTTAAAACTGATTACTTACTGTGATTTCAAATGGAGTTTAGAATTTTGTTCTAAGCTGGAATGAAAACTAATATTAAAATTATATGATTGTTTAGAAAATAAAAATTCTTTCCTGCAGGGCTTTAAATATCTATCCAGTTGAAGCAAGAAGTTTTGTATTCTACCTTGTATGTCAAACTTAGCAATATAGAAACAAAACATTAAGTCCTCAGTGGTCATGGATTAGCAACATCAGAAGCCATGTGGAAACTTTTGTTCTTTAGTACTCAAACTGTGCCTTGGCAGGAAAGATCTTTTCCATGTAAAAGTGTTCTCATGTAAAAGGACAAAAATAGCTTTGGAAGAGAAAAGTATTGCATAAAAACATAATTTTTTCCCACTTCTCACCAAATGTTTCTCTTATTAACATGAGTGGCTTATGCTACTTCTCTTTTCAGAACCTCTTTGAATGATTCAGCCTGAGTGCAGAAGAGAATAAGAGAACCGTTTAAGAACTTAAACTAACTGTTTAGAAGGGAGAAGTTTTCTAACAAATAACACTTATTTAAGCTTCTGAACAAGGACCTGGACTGACACCAGGATATTTGGAATGAATTCCTTCAAACATAGTTGGGATCCCCACATCAGATGTATGGTCTGGTAAACCACAGGGTTTCCATATGCACAGTTAGAGGATTGCATGCTTAACATTGCCAAATCGCAATGAGGAACTCCTGTGTTATTATGGATGCATTTCTAGAGACATACAGTTCTCTGCTGGCTTTTCAGAATCCTAGTTTTCTCCAGCTTTGGTGTGTATTTACCTGCTCACTGATATTCATGAAAAAATTGCAGAGCATTTGAGCAAGTTTAAATCTCCCAATTTAATTACTTTTCCAGCTGAAGTTAATTACTTTCTAGCTGAAGTTCTGTATTGTGGGAATGTTTTCACTGATAAATGCTGGATTTCAAGCAGATGGGGTAAACAAGAGTCAAGAATCTAGGGCCTTAGCTGTCCTGCTCCTCTTAACGAATCATGTTGTCCTTTGGAATTTCCTGTTTGCATTAGGTGTATCCTATTTTCAAACGAGGGGAAAGCATGATGTATAAGAGAACTGAAGCTGCTACCTGTTACTATTCCTGTGTACCTTTATCTTGCATGGTTGGTGATAAGCTTGAAAAGTTCAGTAAGAATAGAAAATAGAATGCATATGATAATTGAACATTGCTGCAGGTTCAGAACCCATAGCCTGCTGCATGATTAGTCTTGAATGAATTAAATTCAAATCACCCTTGACTTTCTTACATTTAATGTTCATTTTTTTTCTATTGGAGTCTATTTACATACCTTTCTGGTGATCATAGGTGGTATAATCAACTTCGATTGTCTCATATGACTCTGTCCAAGACGTCAGGGGTCACTAACCGCTGTTTGACAGAAACGTGCTGTGAGTTACTGACTCCAGCATCACCTTAAGGTATTATTATATTAGTTGAAGATGAAAAGATATTATTAAGAGGAATTTCACTGTTTATTAATCACCAAGGGGTTGCAGGACAGAGACATGCAGAAGAGCTGGGTAGAAAGTCGCAGAAGAGCTGGGTATAAAGTCACAGAAGAGCTGAGTAGAAAGTCACAGAAGAACAGGAAGAACTACAAGTCACTGACAACCCTCTTCCACAATGACAGGACATTGCCAGAGGTGTCCATACATCTGTGCGGTAGATAATCCCAGTTAGCACCTCTGAAAAAGGTAGAGACTCCCAGGATATATGTGGTGACAATGATCTTCCCAACCATACCCTCTTGCAGCCAGCATAATCCCATTCCTGTAATAGTCATGCCCCCAGTCAGCACAATGAGCAACCTACTGTGAGTATACCCTGGTACCAACTCAGTAGGCAGAAACTGCTGCAAGCCAATTGCCAATTTGGAGAGAATAGAGTATCTCTGCAGATCACAGGAGAGACATGTTTTAAGAATGATTGTGAAGATAACCTGTTCAAAGTATCTCTCTCACCTGCTATACCTGCCTCCCTATATGTAAGATTTCACACAGATAAATGTCTGGAATGAAATCCAAGTACTCTTATCAAATACATCAAGGACAGAATTGCGGGAGAAGGATGGACTTCACAACT
>NW_010534189.1:2032-14729 GCF_000687285.1 Phaethon lepturus | reverse complement strand
CGGCCCGGCCCTCTCAGGGCGAGGTGGTGTGAGGGGGTAAGGCCAAGTCAGCTGCTGCGTCTGCAGCTTTTACAGCCCCCCTGTGTTTCCTCAGGGCAGAACAGCAGGCGCGTATCCCTGTTGCCATTCCTCTTATTGTTGTTAGTATTTTTAACACGTGCCAGAGCCCATGAATTGGAGGGGTGTCGGTGGGAGGTTTAAGGGCTGGCTGTCACCGGCGGAGATGCGGTGGCGTAACCGCAGGGATGTACTGGCACCTTCGGGAGTATTTGGCCAATGGTGGAACTCCTAAATCTCCCCACCAGGACTACTAAATTTAATTTTTTTTCCCACGAGTTTTGATGTCTCTGTGTATGCAGCGTCTGTATACGTTTATGTTTACGTGTCTACGGCACAAAACCAAGCCAAAACTGAGTAATAAGCTGCCAAACTTCATAGCTGAGCATGGCGCTCCCTCTGCTGACAGCTGCCGTTTAGCTCCACGCCTGTAACTTGCGCTTTCATTTTCAGAAGTGGCTTCTACAGCAAATGAGGTTCCCCCATTATATTAAAGCCTTACATTAACCTTTGTAGTACTTTCAGGCCAGTTGCGTGACCTGCTATAACCTGAGCTAGCATTGCAAGGGGAGACTGTTTCAGTGTGTTTTCAGGAGCTACTTTTCTTTTTTAATACTCATGAAAGAAGGTGAGATAACGCTAACGAATAATCCACTGCTGCATGCATTTTCTTATGTAGTCATGTTGACCTTTGTAAAGGGGGTGTGAAATGCTACCAAATAAAGTTTTCCACTTCTATACAGTTGAGTGTGATTCCTTAACTGAGAAATCAAGGCAGACTGTTGGTTTCTGTGCCTGCAGAGTTGAGCCTCGGGTAATGATGCAACCAACAAGGCAGAGGGTTTAGCCCCAGTTCAGACAGAGACCAAGGGAAGGTTCTGCTGTCTCAGCAATGTGGGTAGTGCTGTTTGAGATGCCTTCAGGGACCAGAGGCATCTGGGTGATGCTGGCAAGCATGACACAGCACATAGGGAAAGCTGTCAGCTTCTTGAGCAGCAAGTGGAAGGCCACGGAGTGTGGGGTGGGGCATCTCTGCCAGTTTTAAATGCTGTTATTGAGGCAGTGTAGTCACACCTCATCTGTCCCTTGTTCCGTTGTTTAGTTCAGAGGTTGTGAAAAGATGGGAAGTAGCCTTTCAACTTGAGTTTCTGTCCTAGTTTGTCAAATATTGGGCCATGACTTCTTGGCTTTTCTCTGGAGAATGTGCGAGTTTGTGGGGGCCTGACTAAACTTGGAGCTGCTTTCCCCTGAGATCAGATGGAGTCTTCCTGTGTGCAGAGGTATAAATGTTATGGGAGAGGATTGAGTCTTTCAGTTCAATATCCTTTTCCGTCTGGGTCTGTTTTACAGAGGCTGCATGACGGTGGTCTGATTGGTATGGGTGATGTACATAGCCTCCAAGTTTTCCTTCTGAACCAGATTTGCATAGTTCCAGAGAATAAACCCATCCCATATTCTTTCTTTCTTTCTGTAACCCCACCTCACCAAATCAAAGATGTGTCTCTCCTGTACTTTCCTGTGAAGTAGTTTAAGACTGCTTGTCCCCCTCCTGTGAAGATAAGAACTTGCCCATGAGTGCTTTGTAAAAACATTGGCCTCTGTTCATCTGTGTATGGCAAATAAAGTTGGGCAGGCGAAGCCTTTTGGACTAAATCTGTAAATTGGACAGCTTGGTCATGGTAAGCTTGCTGAATGAGCCTGCAAGTCAGATGAATCCTGGTAAGGGTAGCCTGTTAGATGCACTTAGGGGCATGTATTTGATGTGAAATTTTCATGCCTCTCTCCGTCAGATTTTACTCCCCTCCCCCCTCAGGTACCTTTGCTTCCATTTATCTTTTGTTGGGTTTTTTGATTCTCACTGTGCTTTTTTTGTCTAAGCAACTTTGGGATTTCTTGATCATTATTTAACTTATGAAGGTTAAGGTGACCGTTGCTCTCTGTGTGTTTAACCCTAATTGGAGATTAAGTGAAGAACCCTCAATAAGAAAAGTATTTTGAACTATTTGTCTTTAGAAGCAAGTGTGGTTATGTCAAAGAATGAACCGCAGGCTGTGTTTAGGTCTGCCATCAAGAAGGGAAAACAATTATTTAAGAAAGTACCAAAAGATTGAGGAATGGAAGGGAGAAAATCAGAGTATAAAATCTGCAAAAAGCCCTTAGTAAGCACTGTTGATTGGAAGGGAAATGGGAGACAGTTGCTAATGAATTTGTAATAAAAATTATTTTTACAGAAAGGAAGATGTGCTCTATGACCCATTGATCTTTCCAGCCTCTACGCTTCATGTTTCTGAAGTAATGTGAAATAATTATTTCAGCAGTCTCCTCCTTTTTCTGAAATTGTGCCCTCTTAGAGTTTTGTCACTAGTGAGATTTCCTTCTCATACATTCTGCCTCCATTGCATGTTAGCATGGTTATGCTTGAATTAGCTTTGAGTAAGAGACCCTAGGAACTGGCAAGAGTCTAGTGGTGGTAGGATGGATCTTGGTGCTGAGTAGTTTTGGTCATGCTCAGATGTAATGTGATCTTTATGTGGTCAGGATATGTGGTTTAAAAAAATAAAAGCTGTTTGGCTGGGAGGTCAAGGTTCAAACAGTTAAGGCCATGCATGCACCATTTCAAACTTGACAGCAGGCATCTGAAACCATTTCAGGATGGAATAGTTACCCATGCCAGTAACTTGCTAGGCTTGCTTGAAATTGTTGCCAATTCATTTTGTTTGACAAGTGTTTAAATTTGTTTGAGACTGCTATAAAATTTGGTTTGGGAGTGGAAGAGCAAGGGTAGGCGGAAGAACCAACAAATGGTAAGGACTGGTAAAGACCAAGTCTTCTTTGGCAGGGTTTATTCTATTCCTTTTTGGAGGATTAGAATCTGTTGTTTCCATTGGGTGCTTTTGTCATTCTGAATCCCTTTAAAGATTTTTCTCTTTCGGCGCAGTTAATAGTTGTGCATGCTGATGATGGTAATGCTGCAGCAGTCACAGGGGATGCATACTTACAGCTCCTCTGCAACTCTTTAATATTTTTATAACAATTTTGCTAGCATATTTGCATTTGTTTAAAAGAAAATATTTACTAAGTCATTCAGTACAGAGTTGCATCAAATACTACTATGAAATTTTTTTTTTACCTTTACAATATTCCTGTGGTACATTGTCATATTATCAGGACTGTGTCTGCAGTTTAGATACTGGGAAGCAGATATGCAGTCCTGCAAGCCAGAAGGTATGCAAGTGGATGACTGGCTGTCAAAGCAGTTGACGTGTTTAAATAAGTAGATATAGTAGTGATTGGCATAGTTGGTTGTTTTCTTTTCTTAAACAGAAACAAAAACATTTTTGAGGTGAAGAGAAGATGAGGTGGAAGGATTGTTATCAGCTCAATGATAGTAAAAGAATGGAAAAGGACAGACAACTGCAGGAGGATTTTTGGGAAAGAGAAGAAACCCCTAAAATGTGTGTAAGGGATTATGCTATATGGAGAGAAAAAGAGAAGGGCAAAGTCTAGCCACATCAAAGTCTGGGAGCTTTGTCATAGTCTTAAGTGAGGTCTGGGCCCTTCCCCTGGTTTTGAAGAAGTGGGAAGGGAGAAAGGAAAAGAAAGTAGGCTCAGAGGGATGCAGGAAGGTGCTGTATAATCTCAGTATAGTGGTAGACCAGAAGTGGCAAAAGATGTGACAAAACCCGGAGAAGGCCAGTGACCCTTAACTAACTCAGTGATAGGTAAATGCTGTGTTGCCACTAAATATATGAAATATTTAGTTATCAGTTAAAATATATACACAGTTTTCTGTTCCCTCTTATGAGACGAATGTGAGTTGTGTGAAGTTTGGCCTTGGGACGTGTACTAAATGAGGTATGGAACATTCTGGTTGCTAGTTCTTGAACATCTAAGCATTGAACACATTTTTCTACTCTCAAAAAAAGCAATTTTTGCCAAATGTCATATTTACTTGAAAGTGGCAATTCGGAAACAGGAGCCAAATGGAAACCATTAATCTCCAGCTCAAGCATTCAGTGAGGCATGAATAATTTAGAAGCTAAGACGATACAAATCTCATGGCAACTCCACTTACGTTTGTTTTTTTTTTCCTCTTGTTCTGCTCGGGAGAGACTGTAGAGAGAAGAAAATTAACTGAAACTACGATGTGAAAACAGGAGGGGCAGACAGGTTAAAAACTGCAAATGGATGTAGTGATATTGTAAATAAAGGAGTGAAGAAGAAGAGGAAAACTGGCAAATGAAATCTAGTGTTATGGCAGTCTTTATAAAGTTTTATTTTTGGGAGGGATCCTCTTAATAAAAGAGAGTTTAATAACAGAACTTCAGAGATGGGGAAAAACATGCTATTGACTGAGGAAGAATATACTTTGCAGACTCAATTTTGTCAGCCCCAAATAATTGATAAAATCTGGAATTATCAAAAGTCCTATTGCTATCCTAGAGATGACACATGAGATGGGAAGGCTATCTGTCTAAAGCAGACTGAAGTATTTAATTTTTCAAGCAGCACTCCTACTATGTGTTGTTACTTCTGCTTTCCAGATCACCAGCATGGAAGCTAAAACCAGCAAAGATCATTTGAAAGTCCATAAAATGAAGAAGAAGGTATTGAGGAAGCAGGTCAGAGCTCAGCATACGTTGATGAGACATGAGGGCATTGAGTGCATCTTGCATGCCACACAGGTGACTGGCAGTTCTGATTTTGATGGGAGTGTGAAAATACTGCTTATCTGTGTTTCTCGCATATGTTGTGTCTAAAATGCAGTTCTCCAAAATGCACTTCCTGAGACTGAGGGCTTTCTGTGCCTCTTTGATTTCAAAGCAGAACTGTACTTCAGCAGTTTAATGTCTGTGGAGGGACTTTTATGGCCTTTGGATAAGGTGTGGGGTTTTTTTTTCAAATCTGAAACAGTAGTTCCTTGGGTTGTGGGGGAGGAGGAAGCATGGGAAATGTTACCTTGTTGAAGTAGATAAACTTTTCTTCTCTTTCTCTGTGTGATTTCTTCTCTTTGACTTTTAGCTTTTGTATCTTTCTTTCCTCTATACTTCTGGTCAGGTATGATTTTTCTCATTTAAACTCCCTGTTATAAACATATCTATCTTAGAAATTTTCTCCACATTGTTTTCTTCACCTAAATTGATTTGGGCTGTGCTGCTGTGGGAGTGGAACTGATTGACTGACTTGCAGCTGTTGAAAAGGGGACAACTTACTTTTCCCTTGCACAAAAGGGGACAAGACAGGAAGGAATTCTACTTTCTTATGATGCTCAATGAACTTTATCATAAGCCACTTTATTTCCTAACCTAACAGAAAACTACTTGACTTTTTGATTTGTAGTTTTCTGCCACAGTAGAGAGTTACAGCAGATCAGAGGGTGACCTCGCAGATACTGGTGTAGCAAAAAGTGACAGGAACTTGCATACAGAAAGGGAAGAAGTTAGAGAGTTTATAATTTCCTTCCATTCATTGTGGGGAGATGCTAATGGCTTGAAACACTGTAGAGGAGTATCATTTGCTGTAGCGTTGTTCATCTTGATCCTGCAAATTCTTCCTATACTCAAATATGGAAACATCAGTTAGATCTTTAAACTTTTTTGTATCAAAGTTTGGCTTAGCTTTCTCTCAGATTTCACACCGTGTGGGCATACGGTAAAATGATACAACCATCTTGTATGTACTGTAAGCTTTTGGGAGCAGAGACTGTGTTTTTTTTTTTTTCTACCATTGCTTGGAAATGGGTCTGTAAACCAGGACTTGCTCCCCTCGACACTGCCCCAGATACCAAATTATCTATCTAATCTATTCAAAGAGTAATTTTTGGGTCCAGCAAGATCCTCATTGTTGACAGAACATTTTAGTAAGTAGTGTATGAAACAAAATCGTAGAATCATCTTTGAGTTGAAAGGGACCTTTAAAGGTCATTTAGTCCAACACCTCTGCAATGAGCAGGGACATCTTCAACTGGATCAGGGTGCTCAGGGCCACATCCAACCTGACCATGAATGTTTCCAGGGATGGGGCATCTGCCACCTCTCTGGGCAACCTGTGCCAGGGTTTCACCACCCTCAGTGTGAAAAATTTCTTCCTCAGATCTAGTCTAAATCTGCCCTCTTTTAGTTTAAAACCATTACCCCTTTTCCTGTTGCAACAGGCCCTGCTAAAAAGTCTGTCCCCATCTTTCTTACCAGCCCCCTTGAAGTACTGGAAGGCTGCAATAAGGTCTCTGCGGAGCCTTCTTTTCTCCAGGCTGAACAACCCCAACTCTCTCAGCTTGTCCTCAGAGGAGAGGTGTTACAGCCCTTGCATCACTTTTGTGGCCCTCCTCTGGACCTGCTCCAACAGGTCCACATCTTTCCTATGCTGAGGGCTCCAGAGCTGGATGGACTGCAGGTGGGGTCTCCCCACAGCGGAGTAGAGGGGCAGAATTACCTCCCTCAGTCTGCTGGTCATGCTTCTTTGGATGCAGCCCATGCTAGTGGTAAACTTGTGCCAAGAATACAGAAAATGCTTTCAGGCTTTGTGCAAGAATCTGATTACATCGAAATTGCTCACTGAGGAGCTGTACGTGCTGCTGTTGTGTAGTGACAGTCTTTGTAGATGAAGTGCCTACAGCCAGTGAGAGCACTGGTTTGAGAGTCTGCCTTTCCTCTACACACATGCGTGTCTCTGTTAATAACATTCTAGAAAATAACTATAATTAATAATGTGGTCACCTTTGAAAAATGTGATCAGTAATGGACAGCTTGATGCAGCGCTAAGAACAAGTGTTAACAGAGCCATCACAGTAGGCATAATCACAACACTACCTCATGCTTGCTCACTATATAATTTTTTAAAAATAATCTTTCTCTTCAGTTTTAAACCTAATTTTCTGTCTTTTAGAGAAATGCTATCATTTGAAACAATTAAACACTTAAGCAACTGCCTTCAGAAAAGGTCACAGAATGTTTATAGACTTTAAGGAAAAGATTGTCTGAAAACTTTCTGGAAAGGTATTACATGGAGTCAATCTGAATGAATTGTTGCTAGCTATTTGGAGTCACCATAGCTCAGCCAAAACTTCAAGACTGCATCCTCGTTTCACCTTAAAAAGGACTTAAAATTCTTTCAACCACTATGATTAGATTGAACATCTATGGCATATAGCTATTTAGATCTCAGAAGAACTTTTTATTTTGAAAAGGCCTATGTATTTTCAAAGGATGTTTCTTGAATAATAGTCCTTTGAAAAGTTCTATTTTGTTGTTTCTTCTAATACTTAGCAAACTAGCAACAGTCCTCACAAACTGCATACTCCTTGATAACTTTGGATATAAATCACTGTGAAAATGTAGAATTAAGCAATTGGGGATCGTGCGTGAAGTAATTGCGTTAACTAAGGACGGGACATAAATCCTTTTTTTTTAAAATAAAAACAAGAGGGAAACTTTTCAGATAAGAATGCTGGAGCAGAACTGGATGTTCTGTTTCTAGAGGCTGCTGCTTTTTTTGGTGAACCTGATGTATAGGGGACATGAAATGGGACTGGGAGTATCAATCTCTCTATGCTTGGAGAGACTCCTTTGCAAAAATGAGAACACCTTTCTTAAAAGAATCACAGTTTCCAAAGGTTTTTCTCTTTGTTGGTGGTAACAGGTGCCTGCAAAAATTCCATTTTAGAAACCTCCAAAATTATGTGTTCCAATGTCACTGTTTGCCTGCAGTACACTTGATGCATACATGCTGGTTCGAAGCTTAAGTGGTCTTGTAATAGTAACTACATGCAGTAATTGAGGTGGTATCTCTGATACAGGTTGCAAGCCTTTCTGCCAGAATATGTGCTGGGCAAACAAAGGTTACCTTAGCCTCATATACCAGGCTGTTGAAATGTAAATATCTTGTGTGGAATACATAAGAGTACTTATGGGCTTAATTTTTCTATGTAGGGCTATTCTTTTGATAGAGTGTTAATTTTAAATGAATGAACAGTAATCACTAATTCTCCTTTTATTTTTAATTGCTCTTCATTTAGAGCCTGGTTATTGCCAATGCTGGTCTCGGTAATGGGATGAGTAGACACCAACTGCTCGGGATAGTAGAAGAATATGGATTGGTGGAAACACTGTTAATGCCACCAAATAAACCGTATTCATTTGTGAAATATGGGACAACAGAAGAAGCCAAGAAAGCCTTTGATGCCCTTAATGGAAAAGAAGTAACACTGGAAGACTTTGGCCAAAACATTGTTCTATATCTTAATTTTGTGGAAAAAGGTATAGTTTTTCTGCTCTCCTATATATCCAACTTCCGGCATGCTGTTTCCCTTTGCTTTTACTTCCTACGTTGTAAATATAGCTAAAAGCATACTAGTTTTTGTAAGTAGACATGAAGAATAAAAGTCAGAATCTAAGATTCAGGGCGTAAAATAATCTTTGCTCCTTGTATTTCATGATAGAATACTCTAATTTGAACTCCTTTACTTGGAGGCAAAAGGAAAAAGTATCTGGGTAGCTTCCAGACCATTCAGTACTGCACATGAGGGTTTTCTGATTTAAGGAGCTAAACTGGGACCCAGGAGGTCTCTGGACAGTTCATTGGACCTCTTGTGTGACCTTAGTCTTGCAGTTTCTATCTCAACTCCAAGAAGGAAAATGGGCATAATAACATTTCTGGCTTTTTTTCCCCCTTCTCTTCAGCCTTTTTTTATGGCTGACTGTAAGCTATTTAGTACAAGAACTGTTGCTCTTTCTGTGGCCTTTTATAGTGTCTAGTGAAACGGTTCCTGATGTCGGTCTGTATGTTCTGCCAGCAAATAGCTTTTTTAAGCTATTAGGATAGCAAACAGAATGTCCCTACATCATGAACATTTTGTGTTCACCTAAGTATTGCATTATACTGCTCTTTATTTGATTACAGATAGCTTCTCTGGACTGAGTAATCTGGTGGTTTGGTAAATCACCAAAGTTCTAGAAAATCAAAGTGAAAGGCAGGTAGAATCATGAAGTGATGGGGAAATTCTTTCTACCTTTATTTTGACAGGAAAATCACAAGTGGTTTTGTGTTTGAAGAGTGTGGAGTCTTGGTGGTCTTATGCAGTAAAATTTTTAGACAGTGCTTTGCATGATGCAAAACTTGGGCCTTATCCTGTTTTGTCATGCCAAAAAGGGATCATTCATTAATTAAATAAGACCCCAATGAGGCCTCCATTGTATCATTAAAGTAAATATTTCTACAGCTATACTATAGTCTCATACATAGTAAATATCCCTATACAGAACACATGGTTTTATTTTCATTGAACACTGATAGTATTCTTTTTTGTTTCTGTAAACCCTAGTTTTTTGGCAGAATGCTGTTCCTACAAGCTTGCCTCCAGGCCTAATGGTCATTGAAAAGATTATTTCGCCAGAGGAAGAAAAGAGGATGCTGGGAAGTATTGACTGGATAGGAAATGAAGATACTCAAAACGGTATAGAAAACCCATGGAAATCCAGACCTTCCATACTTTTATGCTGTTGTTTTCCTACAGTTTCAGTTTACAAGAAGTCTACATCTTGATAAATGTATTGTTTGAAATGATTGTGGTTTTGTCCTTAGTATTTTAAAAATTGGGTCTTATATTGCAAGTGATAAACTTATGGGGGCAAGTGGTCTGAACTGATAGTGATTCTGATATGGATTTACTTGAATAATATTCCTGCACCCAGAAACAACTAGAGTCTTTTTTAGATGTCTTATGCCAAGTACAAGACTGTTCTGTGAAGGTTTCCCTTGTGATTTGATGTCCAACTGTGTCTTCTCTTTAATCAAAAAGAAGTCAGTGAGGCACATTCTAGATGCTTTTGTGCTTTCACTTGAGCTCTGTGGAGTTCTTGGAATTCACTTCAAAGCTTCTGTATAAATTTTGTTCCTTGGAACAACACAAAGGGCTTTGACCCTAGCTAACATGTAACTTGGTGATTGGTGAAAGTGAAGGATCCTGCTGTATCCGTAGGATATTGATCAGGGCAAGAATAAAGATGCATTATACATGGCTCAAGAAAATTGGTACTCTGCTTCTTGCATATACAAAAACACCATCAGTTTGACTTCAAACAGCAGTGAATGTGATGCTTGATGAAATAGGAAAGGTAATAAGGCAGAAGTGTGTGCCGTGAAGGGCAAGGGGTCACGTACATTATTTTAACTGTTAATTAAAGAAAATTTAGGTTTATAAGGTCAGATGAAATAGGGAAGCATGGCAAATTGGCTCTACTGTTTTGTGTAGTCTAATCTTGCTTAAACTTGTATGTTTTTTACAGCCCAGAAGACTTTGAAGCATAGAAGAGTAAAACATTTTGGATTTGAGTTTTGCTATGGTAACAACAATGTTGATAAAGACAAACCTTTACCTGGAGGTGAGAACTTCCCTATTAAATCATACTTATTTTGCACTGATGTTTGAACCATTTTATATAACGCCTTTAAGCCTCACTGAGATATGGATGTGAGATTCTAATTAAAGGAGAGGTGAGTTTCTAATAAAAGGAGAGCCTTCACTCTATCTTAAGCACACATTGAACAGTGCTTTTGAGTGAGATCAATTACAAATTACTGGAGTGCTTGAAGCTTGTTTTCCAATCACTTGCATCTAGGGTTTGCTGCCCTTTTGAGATCCAGCCAAATAAGGCTTTTGGGACTGTAAGTGTCATTCTTTTTTAGCTTCTGTTTCATGTAACACATAATTGTTCTAAATTCCACATTCATTTTTTGTTTGGGGGTTCTGATGTATATCACTGTGTATATTTATCTTGACTAGCTTGAAGCTTGCTGGATGTGCACCAAAATAAAATTTCCTTTGGACTGAAAGCAATTTTGAAAAGGTTTGAATAACTTATTTGGAGTTGAGAGCTGTGAGTCAGAGCAAAGCAAGTGAGTCATCTTATAGTCTTGGATTTAAAAATAGTAAAATAGGGGAGTTAAACACCTTCAGGGTTTATAGGAATTTAAAGTGGTGCATGTGTACTGGGATGGCTGTAGCTTCCAAGAGAAGGATTCTGGTTACATTGCAGTTTTAACAGTGAAGCCATATAATCATAAAAGTATTGATATTTGAGCTGTTTTCTAGTTTTCACAGCTAGGCTATTTTATGTGTGAGAAAACATAAACACTTCATTGAGGGAGAACAATTAAAAAATAAAAATCAATAGGTTAATGGAAGGGTTATTACTAACATGTTTGTGGGTGTTACCTCCAACAGAATTTTACAATGAAGTCCTCAGGTAAAATAGCAAACCAAAGATTCAGTGAAGGACTAACTTTCATTCCTGTTTCAAAACCAGTTTAACTTCAACAGATTTTTTTGGTGATATTTAATCTAATTCAGTAACAGATTTTTAGGGGGTAGATTTTTTAGAGCGCTCTGCACGACTTCTGACTATGCATAATAATTTTGCTTCTTGACTGCAACTTTTTTACTGTAGTTGGTGGAAACTTTGCTTCTGATTTGATATTCTTTTATTATGTGTAGAGATAGTGCAGTTTGCATTTGTAAGGAATGATCCACTTCTGAATGCGGAGGCCTTGGAGGAATGGCCTTTCTAATTGCGAGATGTCACAAATATATCAAACTGGCAGATGAGGCCCCCAATTCTGATGTGTGTGTTACAGCAAATGCAGAGTGATCACTATTAAAGATGGATTGTGTATCTACAAAGCTGTTTCTATATATTTTGTCCAGTTATTGTATTTATTGTAAAAAGAAAGAGAAACAAATGTAAAACGCTATCCTGTCTTGCTTACAGTTTTGTTTCTATAACTAGGTCTTCCTGAAGTTTGTGACCTGTTCTTGGAGAAGTGCTTGAAGGAGGGGTATATCAAACATAAACCTGATCAACTGACTGTAAATCAGTATGAACCTGGACAAGGTAAGCCTATTTATCCCTCAAAAATTTTGAGCTCTTTAACGTATATTGTAGTTTAACCCTAGTAGGCAACTAAGCACCACACAGCCACTCTCTCTCTCCCCCCCATTGCAATAGGGGAGAGAATTGGAAAGGTAGAAGTGAGAAACTCATGGGTTGAGATAAAGACAGTTTAAAAAGTTTAACCAAAAATAAAAGGGTGGCAAGGGGGAGAAAACAAAAACAAAAGTGTGATGCAAAAAAACCCCCCACCCAAACAATTGTTTACTACCATTCAACCAGTGCCAAGCCAGTCCCTGAGTAATGGCATTTCTGGTAAACTTCACCCCTAATTTTATTGCTGAGCATGACATCATATGGTATGGAATATCCCTTTGGTCAGCTGTCCTGGCTGTGTCCCCTCCCAACTACTTGTGCACCCCCAGCTGACTTGCTGGCAGGGAAGTGTGTGAACCAGTGCAAGCACTGCTCAGCAATAATGAAAACATCCCTGTGTTATCAAAACCGTTTTCATCACAAGTCCAAAACCTAATTTTATTGCTGAGCATGACATCATATGGTATGGAATATCCCTTTGGTCAGCTGTCCTGGCTGTGTCCCCTCCCAACTACTTGTGCACCCCCAGCTGACTTGCTGGCAGGGAAGTGTGTGAACCAGTGCAAGCACTGCTCAGCAATAATGAAAACATCCCTGTGTTATCAAAACCGTTTTCATCACAAGTCCAAAACAGCACCATACAAGCTACTGTGAAGAAA
>NW_010534189.1:0-1891 GCF_000687285.1 Phaethon lepturus | reverse complement strand
GAAGAGAGTAGCATCTAAATGTGACATGGTGTAGGGACAGGATTTAAGCACCTGCTTAGTGTGTTTCCTCTGTGACCAGAGATGCTTTGAATCAAGACTGAAGAGTTTATACCAGTTTCTGAACCTGGGAGCTTGTCTTAAGAAGTACAGTTTTTGATACCACTATTACGGAAATTGATAGTGTTTTAGAGTCCAAGGCCATAACATGGAAACTAACCGTAAAAAGATATAGGAATAAATAGTCATATTTAGTTTTGTAGTCAAGTGTGTTTTTTCACTCCAGACTCTTCTTGCTCCCTGCACAATGCATGCAGTCTCCAAGAAGCAACTATTGCTGTTAGTACATGGAATCGTAGGATCTTTGGGTTGGTATACCTATGATATAATGTTAGTATATGTGATACCGGCACTCTTAAGTATGATGCAAGCAGTGTTCCCTTATCTGAGGAATAAAAAATTATCCTATTTCTGTAATCTTTGCCAAACTGGAGACATCTGAAGAGAAATTTGTTTCTAATGACACCTCTAGGGAATAAATCATGTGCTGTGCTTTTTACTAAAGCTAAGTATCTGGCTTGCGTTCTAAAGTGGATACCTCATTTGTCCTTAGGAAGAAAGGACAACAGCTTTTCTTTCAGAAGTTATGTCCAACAGTTAATACAGTGTCTGCCAAACAAGGGTCTAAAAAGCTGATCCTGTTTTTTATGTATTTGACAATCCATTAAATTGACGCAGTCATGTATTTCTGGCTGGGACATCAGAGGAGATTAGTTAGAATTGTAGATTTCTATCAAGAATAGACGGATTTAAAAAACAAAACCAAAAAACCCCCAGAACAACAAAGCAAAATACAATTTCTTAAGTGCAAATTGTTAGGGTATTGATGAGCACAGAGTGCAGTCAGATTAATACCTTTAGTATCTGTGTTGTGAGCCAGATTGTCACTGGAAATTACACTTGAGATTTTAAAAATGACTGCTGACTTTGGGTATCTAAGCTGTAGGGCCCGTGCTTAAGACACATTAAATGAATTCCTTTTTGAGGGCACTTTTTTCATTCAGGGTCCTAATAATGTTTTAAGTTGTTGACTTATACTTTCAAGTTACCATCCACTTTTGAATGCTTAGGTGACGGCACAATGCCCAGTGAATTGCACTGACTTCAGTGTGCATCTGAGGGCAGAGTTTCAGTGCTTTTATATGGAGGCACAGTTCTAAGCAAACACAAAGATCTGTGTTCTTGGTCTTCAAGTCTCACTGATTTCCTATCAGATTAAATGTTGACCTCATAAAACACTTGTATTACTTTCATGGAAACTAATGGAATTCAGAATACTTACATCTGGAGGTAAAATCTGGCATGTAATAAGGATGCTTTATAAGTCTGACACTATTGGGAAAAAATGTTTTTTGGTTCAGGAATTTGATAATGTCCAAAATGAACGTGGGTAGTTTTTAATAAGCAAATATAACTGTGTTGGTTTGGATCATGTAAGAGTTACTCTATCTGTCTGGGCCTGCTATGGTGTCAAAGGAAGGTGTAGTTGCACTTCTCCCAAGCTGTCCACTGGCCTTGCTCCACTGCTGACTAGAGTTCCCCACCGTGCGGTGACATCTTGCTGTGGTGTGCACGCTGCTGTTTCAGCACTGGGTGTTAAGATGTGCAGCCTGAACAGCAGGGAATGGCAGTTTCTTTCCAATTAGCAGATCTGAAATAAAAATAATAAAAAATTGCTGTCCCTTTGGCAGTTCTCAACTATGTGCGTTTACTCACACACACCAACAGATGTACTCAGATGCAGCATTCTATAAGCAACTGACAGAAGTCTCGCAATCCCTAGCCCTTGTTCTTGTAGGGGACTTATACTTCCAGCAGTTGTCTGGTAAGTTGA
>NW_010534188.1:11590-19543 GCF_000687285.1 Phaethon lepturus | reverse complement strand
GGCGTTCATTTTAGGGGCAGTACACGCAGGCTGCAAGTGTCTGACCTTTAGGAGGGGAAACGGGTGGATACTGTGGTTTTATGGCTGAACGATAATGATGCTTTACCTCTTGACACTTATTTGGGTAAGGGATGTTGACACACATCTAGTCCTAAGGTGTATTTCTGAGCAGCGCGAAGCAGAAGGTGTCCAAGAGCGCAGTAGCACGTGTAACTGATCGTTCCTTTGTGTCTTAACGTCGTTCTATTTTTATGAGTTTTTCCTCAAATCCTGACGCTAGTTCTAGGCTGTTGATAATTTGATACTACTCAATCTCTCATGTGACGGTATAAATATAATAAATAAATAAATAAATAAGGTCCTGGGCCCAAAACTTTAGGTATTGGTGAAAGGCGTATACTGAGAGCAGGTTTCTCCAAACCGACCAGTGCTGGAGACCCTCGTCTCTTGGCTGACGGCAGGCGTCCCAGGCTTGGTTGCTCCTCAGAACATGCCACATTGAGTCACACAACGGGTTTCACGCCATCCCAGCATGAAGCCAGCCTCCAGGGGCGTCACCTATGAATATATCCCCGATCAACATAAACAGGCGTGCAAAAATGCCGAGCAAGACTTTCAAGACTGGTAGTGCTGGGCCTGCCTAGGTCAGTGGCGGGCTTTGACAGCCGTTAACAGCGAGCACTTAGAGGAAGCCAACATGCCAACATCAGCATGTCCAAAAAGGCTGATTTGCCCGAAGTGGTAAGTATGCAGCAGGGAAGCAGCCAAACATGCCACTCGCTTTCAAAACCTTAAATATAAAACGGATGCAGTTTAGGTCAAATCTAGAGGAAAATAACCATTTCATGGAATTTGAAATTTTATATTATAATATTATGTACAAGTATCTCTACTATAACTAACAGACATGTATGTGTGTATGCATATACACACGCGTATACATATGTACACACACATTTATGTGCGTGTATGCGTGTGTGAGCATATATACATACACAAACTGAATAAACCCCGTCAGTAACAGGAGCTTATTAGCAGAGCCTAATGCAGAGCAGGGAAAGATGCCTATAATATGTATATGTAATATCTATAAGGTGCCTATAATTTTTTTATATATCTATATATATTAGATATATATTTAAAAGGGGGCGGGAGAGAGAGTGAGAGTGAGAGAGAGAGGTTATATTGGAAATGCAAACAGAGCGCCAGCCCAGGGGGTGAGAGATGCTCCCATTACTTATCTGGAATATGCTGATGGCCTCAGCCCAAGTCCTGACAGACATGTCTGCCACGTCACTTCAGTGGCAAGGCTTGTCACAAATTGAGGGCACATTTGCTCACAGACAGCAAATAAAGCCCAAGACTGAATGGCTACGGAAGCATTCTTACCTTGGCTGTTAATTTAGGGTCTCTGGTATGTCCCAGGTCCATTGGTGACGAGGACTATCGAACGAGCATCTGTCAACCCAAACACTAATTGCACCGAGACAAATGGAAAAATATAATTTGCAGTTTTTGTCACGTGGCAAAGTACAGTACGACGACCTGGCTGAGAAATGCTTGCCTTTGGTTTCTGCTTCCCATGGAAAGCACATTCTATTAACATTTATGTTTATAATTATCCTGCAATTTTATTTAGGTTCAGTTGAACAGAGGCAAAACATGGCACTTTTCTCACAGATCCGAGCAGCTGATGGGCAAAGGTTAATTTGTCAGTGCATGGACACATTAGCTTGTCACATCTGTTATTAATTGCAAACAGATATATTAGTCTAATTAAACATTGCAAAGAAGTGACCTAAATTGTTCAATGGTCTGTAGCTACATATATTCTGCTATTAACACACTTCATGTTTCATGTTTAGCTTTTGCATACTGATGAGAAGTAGCATTCTTAATTGTAAAGCTAGTTATGTGTCTTGCAGTCACCACTTACTGCTGGTACAGTTAATGTGCTCCAAATGTAAAAATAAAACACATGTGACACAGCCATGTGAATTTTCTGTCAAATAGCAGCCATTCCTCCTCTGCCGTCTCCATCGCTCGCCCTCCTAAATGATTATTTTCCTTGGCAGCTGTCTAAGTGGCTTGTCGCAGTCTAATTTCAAAACTCATTATTAGGACAAACAGTTGCAGCGCATCAATAGCCCATCAGGATTAATTAAACTGGGAATCAGCAGCTGACTGTTAATCAGATCATTTGCAGTTGATCAGTGTAGGGACTATCATCAAGGTATTACTGTAGTCATTTTTTATTATGTGTCCACAGCTTGTAACAAGCCCAGTAATGACTTGGTACAAAATATTTGCCTTGCAAACAGCAGCTTCTTAGCAAGTGTGGGGCAGTGCAATTACTGCCTCAAACAAGATAAGCCCCAAACTGTACATTCATGACCCGATTCACTTTCTCCTGTGAGCTCTCCTATGGAGGAGGAGGAGGAGGAGGAGGATTTGGTTTTAAAGCGCAAGGTGCCCGGTGCGTTACCTCCTTTACTTTGGGTCTCGCTTTGCTAAAGCACAAACACTTTCCTGAAAATACACAGAAGGAATTTTTTTATTCTAACACTTGTATTTCTATCATAACTCTCCAGAAGAAAATATATTTAAAATGCTGAAAAATGGTACCTGCACATGTAATTTGTGACCGATATAATCATCTGTTACAATGACATGCAAGACCTAGAAAATCTGAAGATCACTAGTGGAAAAAAAATACAGAGGGGAAGATGGTTAATTAAGTTCTGTAACACTGAAACTTTCTTCATAAAAAAAAAAATTAGCAGATATGTTTCCTAAGGACATATTTTGCCTGAGTACTTCCCAGACAAGTACCTCATTTTTAACTGAATGCAGCAATAATCTTTTTAAAGTTCGTTTTCTTACAAAAAGACCTTGATCTGACGTGATTTGAAAACTACCTTTAGCTAGTAGAGTGGCTTTTCACAAAGATAGCTGGTGCTTCTGGCAACTGCTCCTTATTTATTCTGTGGAGCAAACCCAAACACAAGTGGGAAGTTAGCAAAGGGAAGACACGCAGGGAAGATTATTCCTGATGGAGACGTCAAAGGAGAAGGTTTCTGCATCGGTTTCTTCTGTTGTGTGGACAGGCAGATGGGACACCACAGCAGCTCATGAAAGATCATCTGAAGGAGTAGAGAGAGGAGCAAAGAAAGAACATAATTCAAAGCAAGTCCGTGTCACAGAGGGTATAAAACGTCAGGATGGGAACTTTCAACTTCATCATCACGTAAACAGAGTCAGAATGGGAGTGATGTATTTGCTCCTCTTTGCGCTCATGGGAGGCAAGAAACAACCATATATTTATCTACTATGCATATGGTTATTAATAATAAACGGTAAAAAAACGATAGACTATGGGATTTGTGGGAGTCCATAGAAAAAGAAATCTAGCCAAGATGAACTTCCCAAGGAAAGTCAGTACCCCAGACATGGCAGGAGGAGGCATGACTTCTGGTACTTGTCTCCATAAAACGAACAAGGAGGTAGGAAAGGCTACATGTGTACGTGCACTATGTTTTTAAACAACAAGCATACCAATCAGCAAGCTTTCTTGCCTCTCATCTCTGCGGTGCTCACGGAGTTGATGACATAATCAAAGTCCTCTGTGTATTACTTGCGGTGATCAGTGGCTACTTTGAGGTGATGACCTTGTGCCCTATAAATCCTTGAGGGCTCCAAAGAGTGGCTTGGGCTTTGCTTTGGGCCATCCTTACACCAAGGTCGACTGCCCCAGAAGAAGGTGAAACGGCACAAAACAAACTGCCACCGCGAAAAAGTTTCACACCAAAGGCAGAGCCTGACGGGACCCTCGGACCCCCTCCTCCCTCCCGGCTGGTGGCTCACCATGTTTCCAGCAATCCTTCCCGGGTCGTGCCCCATGCAGGGCAGCCACCAACGTCCCCTCACTGGGTTTCATCCCTCGCCGTAGCCAACCAAGATGAGAGAATGGCTTAAAAACAAGCCCCCAGTGGTCAAGATGCCCCCAGGGCCCTGAGGAGAAGGGCAGCGGGAGCTTTCCCCAGAAAACAGTGCGATTCGAGCGTGTTGTAAATGCTGCTCCTGCCTTTTCTGGTAAACGGCATTTCTGCGCTTTAATCAGCATTTTTCCCGTTGCAGAACAAGGCCAGGGAGAAGTCTACCCAGGACCCAAATGTCTACTTGGGGCAGCAACGCTAATTTTAATATGTGCCTGGTGGCTTCATTATCCAAGATTACAAAGATGGTTAAGTAAAATGACATACTTTATGTTGTTTAGCCAACAGAAAATACCCCTTGGTGCGAGGAGTGCAAGGAACGTGTCATTCCTCAGTACGTGAAGGCAGAAATAAGAAGCTGGTATGAGAAGAGGAAAAATCCCAGCCCTGCTGTTTCTTGCCACTCTGTCAGCCTCGCTGCCCGGGGCAGGAGCCGTGTTTGCTCGCACTGGAGGGCTGCCCCCAGACAACGCGCACGCAAGCGGCTTACGACACGCATGCCCCGGGCACTGCGGTTTAGGCGACAATGAGGTCAGCTCTTTACATTATGGGTTGAAATAAGGCTCAATTTCTGACTTCTCCTGCCGTACTGGAATTAGAGGTGTTCGCTATTAGGAGACATATTGAGAAATGTGTGCCTTCCTTTAAAGTGTATGACATGCCTCCTCTCCTTGACGATAATCGCTGGAGGAGCTGTGGAGGCCATGGTGACTAATGCTATGCCCATATGTTCTGGAAGCAGCCAGTAGCACAATAATTTTTTGTGGGCAATCTTTGATCAGCTTCTGACACTGATGAGATGGAAATTAAATTTTACATGCTCTAATGGCACTGTCTAGAGAGCGCATAGTGGAATTACAAAAAGAGAGCCAGCGCAAAGAATCCGCCTTCCTGCAGCCTGCTAGGGCTCGCTGGCTGGTGAAATGCTTGTAAGGGCCCTGGAAAGGGCCGGCTCTTGCCCCTAAAATGCCAAATGTATTCCAGACACTAACAGATGAGAGAAATACACAAACAAAAAAGAGATATGGCCATATGGTTTACCTTTAACGACTGGCCATGTAAGTAATGTCCATCTGGAGACGGAAAGCCATCAAGTCTGTGCATGATGGTTTATGTTGTTTTAGAAACAGGCATGTATTCTGGATTACTTCTGGATCTACAGGTACGCTTCAGGAATCTGGGTGTCTCATGCTCGTGCTATGAAACACAAACACCTGTGCACAGCAACCCTTTTTCATGGAAAACTGTGCGGCGCTGCCTTTCTTGGAGATAGTGGAAGGTGTCCCATAGCCCACAGCCAGCCAAACGGAGTCTGCTCGGAGAAGCTGTGCTTGTGCACCAGGCAGCAGCCCTGTTCCTTGCTGTTGTTTCTGCGGTTGCCACCGCTGAAGCTGCCACCCAGCCCTCCACCGCGCGCCTGCCGGAGCCATTTCTGGAGCAGAGCAACTCTGCCGCCATGAAGGGTGGAAGCATCCAAAACCGAAGTGCCTTTGTGGATCCATGCAAACTCCTAGACTACAACACCGACTGCATTATTTCTGACGGATCTCACAGTTATTTCTTCCTTTTACCCCCTCCAGGCCTCCAGTGGACAGGATCTGGAAGACTAGATAGCCCATTCGAGGGAAGCATTCAGTGATACCAAAGAGAGACCAACATGCATTGCCAAGGAGCAATTCCTTTTTCCACTCCTGGACTCTACGCTTTTGCTACAGGGCTTTTCCCTGGCCTGTTTTCCTGGGGCTAGTGCAAGCAAGATACTGCCATCGTACTGGTGTGGCCACTAACGAGCACACACGACTACCAGAGCACCTAGCAGGAACCCGCTCGCTGGTCAGCTGTACAGCAGCCCTCCTCCTCACGCAGACGCAGCCCGACAGAGGAAATGCTGCCGAGTCCTGCAAACGTAAGGAAAAGAAAACCATCTTACCTAAAGTCCTGCGGTACGGCAGGATCTGGTATACTTGGACGATCTCCCAAAGATGTCTTTCTGTTCCTTCGGTGGCTATATTTAAGATATGGTTTGCCTTTAGCGAAAGGCTTCATCTTGGAGAACGGCCGGGACAGCCAGGCCCCAGACTAGGCCAAAGACCCAGCAACTGCATCCTCCAAAACACAAAGCACTCCCTGCCATACCTTGCTGTCACGGCTCGCCACGATGGAGAGTCCTGCTATCCAGGTAATTCAGCTGGTGGCAGGTCTGAAAAGTGGTGCTGGGTCCCCCGATACCAAATCTTTTGAGACCAGCTTTAGGAATAAAATCTACTTGTCTAAAAAAGGCACAGCAGTATTAACGATGGTACCTTACTGAAGTCCCAAAGGGAGCTAGCTCGGCAAACCTGGGGGAGATTACGAGGGAGGCCATCACCTACCTCGCAGCCCAGCAGGGACTCCCCACCACCGGCAGCATCCTGCGGACCAGCGCACCCAGCCTGGGGTGGGGGAGACCCGGCCCTGGTCTTCCCTGTGCTGGAAGCAGATCCGCTGGCAAATGCTCCTCCGTGCTGCCCTTCTCCCTCCCACTCCCTTTCCGTGTTCCTACTGTGCAGGACAAGATTTTGGGAATCCCACTGAGTTACGTAGCGTAGGGAAACCATCCCCCCCACACCTAATCCAGCTGTACCCATCTGACCTCCAATGAGCAGCTAATAAAGATACCTTAATCACGGTAACTTGTAAGAAACGTGTAGATTTTAACCTAAGCTCTATAATTGTAAGTGTTTCTGAGAAACATTTTTTTAGAACTTTGCTGAAGAGACCCAGTTTTTATGAGAAGACGCTATGACCACCTGGCTCTTCAGGAGAGGTACACCCTGCTCTCTGGGGGTCAGCACCACCTCACAGCTTCCGGATTTCCTGGGCTTGCCAGCTTTCCAGGCTCCGTGGGACCCGCCTCCGGGCACTGTGCCGTCACGGAGCCCTGGCCAGACCCTGCTACATGGCACGTGGACCTCACCGGGGCTGCTCCCCCACGCCTACGGTGGGACCAGACGCGCCAGACCCTCAGCTGGTACGCCTCAAGGTGCCACGGCAAAGCCACAAGAGCAATACCGGGTGACCTGGGGAAGGGATTTCACACAACGCCTACCATCAAACAAAAGCCTTAGGTGACTCTAACATGGAAAAAAAACATCTACTAAAAGTAATCAAACTGCAAACCTCTTCCTTTCAGGCTATTTTCAGTCTGGTTCTTAGGGTAGTCCCACATTTCCGCCGTTCCCCAGGGTGGGGATTACTGCGGATCTGCAAACCAGAGAAGGACCTCGGGCTGCACAGAGAAGACCCAGCCCATTGCCAAGAGAGAAGAGTCCGGCTGGAGGACAGCACAAACAGCTGAAAGGGAGCGAGAGCGAACCAAACACCGCGCACTCAGAGATCAGTCGTGAGAGAAGCTGGAGAGCCGGTAAACCTGCTCACCCCCGTGGGGCTGTCACCGCTGAAGCAGTCGGGGGACCTGGCTCGAAACGAGCAGGCGGGGTCTAACACGGGTGCCGTCTGCGCCGAGCAGCACGGGGGGCTCGTGGGGAAAGTCTCCGCGTCTCAGCGTGGCGGCTGCTGCCGGCAAGGCTCGGCCACGCTCTCGCGGTCGCCCGGTCAGGGCTCACCCGGACGATGGCACTGCCAAGGGGAAGCGCAGCAAGGCAATGCCAAGCCAGATAAACGTTCTGCCTCACCCGCGTGCAGGTAATTGAAGTTAAAGTGTAAAACCCAGTCTATTACTGACCTTTTTAAACGTGTCCATCCTTCTCTTCCACCACAGCAGGCTGGTGTCCCCTCGCTGCAGAAGCCACATTTTTGTGACAGCTTTACAGTGTGGTCATGGTCAGGCAAATGACTGGAAATTAAAAAAAAGAGGCACCTATTTACCTGTACATGTGCAACTCCTACTTACCTCAAACTATTTGTTAAGTTAATTGTGAGTGTGCAAGGCGAGGTGATAGAAGACTTAATGCTAAGC
>NW_010534188.1:1742-9059 GCF_000687285.1 Phaethon lepturus | reverse complement strand
CAGGAAAAAAAGTACACTGGAGTCTGGGAATGATAACATGCAGGGGAAAGCAGCCTGACACAATGAGATGATCTGTTTCTTTTAAATTCTGTTTAAAAGTGATTATGTGGTGTATGGGTGGAGGAATTAATTACAGCTGTGTGAGCTGTGTGCCGACAGAGATTGCCAGAAATAAAGGTTGGTTTGGGGATCTTTTTTCTAGAGATAATGGCATCA
Source organism: Phaethon lepturus (assembly GCF_000687285.1). Lineage (NCBI taxonomy): Eukaryota > Metazoa > Chordata > Aves > Phaethontiformes > Phaethontidae > Phaethon > Phaethon lepturus. The sequence continues at coordinate 8,843 of NW_010534188.1, read as the reverse complement.
GAAAGCGAGGAATCGGAGAGCTGCGTGGAAAAGTGGCTGGAAGTACAAAGCTAAAAGGGAGAAAAGGAAGAAGAGAGCTGTGAGTGATTTAAGACAGGTTCTTAGGACATTTACCCTGAATTCTCACTATGGTTATTGCCGTTCCCCGTGTGCAGTACCAGGTAGAATGTGATCATATCCCGCTCACTTCTTCCTCCTGTGCAGGTCTCCAGGTGTGCTCATTAATCAGTAGAGCTCTAATGCTAGAGAGCTGATAACACCAAAACCTGCTGTACCGGAGAGGTGCTCCGGTTAAGGAGCTGATCTTGTGCCCCTTGCTCAGACAAGGCTTATTTGGGAGATGCTCTAGCGGAGCACTCACCCTGCACCTACGAAGTGACAGGCTCTATTTATTTCACAGGGAAGGGGATCGGGAATGCAGCGCTGGACCCAGAGTTACTGTGGCCTTTGCATTCGTGTTCTACCTGTTGAGGGAGGAAAGTGCTGTGCCTGTTGCCAAAGGATTTGGCAGCAGCAAGGTATCCTGCCTGCCGTCCAAGCAAACGCCCGGTTCCTCTCCTCCCCTGCCTTCCTCCGACCTTCTACACGGCTGTGCTCCATGCTGACGATGAAGTCTATTTTCAAAAACCCTATCTCGTCCCTCCCAAAACAAATTTTACTGAAATGCAAACAGAAGGAACGATGCTGGTACATGAACCTTGCAACTGATTTCCGGGCCCCACCATGAGGTTTAAAATACTAATAGTTTTGAGCGAGTCATCTTCCTTGCATGCTTTAGCTCACACTTGAAAGCAGAATCCATGATTCACAATGCTGGAGAATACAGCAAATGTTTATTTTTCTCATATCTGACTGCTGTTATTTATGGTTGTTGGATAAAATTGTGACTGACTGCAAAAGTGCAACATTTTCCATGGACCCATCCACACCGGAAAAGAAAGCCAGAATCACATTTTCCAAACAGAGTGGTCTAAAGCTACTGCTCCGGTATATGTATTACAAAATCAGAATACTATCCTCTGCAATACTTGCCACCATTTTTCTCATCTTTTCACTCTGTATAAGGATTTTTTTTTCCTGTAGGATAGACAAGTGCACTGCATATATTGCACATAAAAAATATAAATGGTGGGAATTAAAGTTTCTCCAAAGCTAGCTTGGAACTCAAGAACCACAGTTAATCAAATTGATTACCAATAGATCGCAGAGAAATAGGGGGTAAAAGGTAAATTCTAAAAACTCGTATTTTTTAAATTTTTTTTTTTTTTTTTTTTAAGTGAGGCTGAACACCCGGGAAAGCCCAAGGTGATTAAGTTCTATAATGCGGTAATTCCTCCGATGCCTCAGCCCAAAGCCCCGGCACGACGTGAGCGGGCTGCTCTCAGCCGCGCGGGCACCAGCGGCTGCTCTGTCGGGTTCGGGTCCCGTTCGCCCCCAGCGGAACGCCGCGCGCCGGCTCCTTGTGCCTGGCGAAGCCGCGGGAGCCGGGCCGGGTCCTCAGCGCTGCAGGAGCGCACGCTCAGGTGGTGCTGCGCGAGGGGAAGCCGGAGAGGGACGGCAGCAGCCACACCAACGTGTTCAAAACAAGCGAGGTGCCGCATTTGCTACCGGACCCACCGCATATCAAAAAGAGACTGAACCAGGTCTGCACAAAATCCCTTCCCACTCACATATATACAGTTTGTGTGCTTGTGCACATGCTAAAATGTTGTCATTATTAAGACATGAAACTAACGTTGTAATTTTGCCTGCAAACCCTATATCCAAGTTCTGTTTGACTAGCTGAATATACGTTACATGATTTCATAAATTGAATAAATGAATGAAACGGCTTAAAAATAAAGTCATTTTTTCTTCACAACTGTAGTCAGATATCTTTGGGAGGGAAACCGATTTTCTTTTTTCTCCTACCATTTTATATAAACAGACATATCTAAATATCACGTATTGGGTAACACAGAGCTTTTTTTAAGCTTCTTGTTCTTGCCTATTATTTAGCTTTCGTGCAGCTGTAGCCCTGAGAACAATCTGAGTTTGATTTTATAAAACCTGATCTTCACCTCTTTCTCTGACTGCATTTAGCTGTTGTGGAAATAAGGGGGGAAACATGCCTATTACAGCGGGAGAAGTTAACATACCTAAATGGCACTTCTTTTATAAAGGGAAGGTTGTAATAAGTCATGTGATTTAGAGTAAAGGCAGCACAGTGTGCAATGGGAGCAATTTTCTGCCCCTCAAACAGCACTTCAGGTGATGTTGTTCATCTTTCTGTGACTTGCTGTGTCAAAGCATGCCCAGAGCAGAGGTGTTCAGGGACCCGACAAGCCGTAAGTGTCCAGCTGAAAAACCTGGGAGATATCCCAGGGCTCAGAGAGTTCACTTTTTCAGTTGCTCTGATTTACTTCAGAATGCACCTTTAGGGAATTTATGTCTTCCATGCCTTTAGTTTCCCATTTCCTTTCTTGTCATCTTTAAAAATCCATTAAAGATCACAGAGACAGTTTCTCCGAGCTTCCATTTCTGAGGGGTAGTGGAGCTCCATGAAGTGCACAGCTCCAGAGGTGAACTGACTCTTTTACTCTCTGCACCTTGATGTTGTTAGGACGACATTTTAATTACAGGTGGTGGTTACAGACTGAGAAAACATGCTGAATCCAACAGGGAAACAAAAGAGTTTTCACTCATAAGGACTTAATGACAACTAGCTAACCAGTCCCCTTCTGTCTGAATAGGGGAATAATAAAATGCAAGATAAAATGGGGGGGTTGGTTTCTCAAAGTGTTTGTTCGACAGATTCCCAATTGTAGTAGCCCTGTGTTTGCCAAAAGCAAGCACTAGGCTTTTAAGGTGTTGCTAAAATAAAAAAGAAAGTTAGCTCCCTTAAGAATTGGCAGCGGCACTATTATAGCTTGCATATATAGTTTCTATACAAAACATTTTGTTAGTCGCATATGATGATTGGTATTTCACCTATTTGACAATATTCTTACAAGTTTCTCTACAGTAGAGTAAGTTTACATTAAAATGCCACAGCACCCTTGCTATCATTAATTTAGATTTGTCTATCACCGTGCATGCTTGCTGTTTTGCCCTAGGTATTATAATAACTATAGCTTGCTTGTCATTTCCTGCTACCATTGCCTCTCCTGTAAAACTGCAGTAGCTCTATTTCAGCTTCCCCCGTTCCTGCCATCACCTTACCTATTACAGTAGAATAAAAGAACATTTCTCGGGTGCATCCATAGATATTTTCATCATATTTCAAATGCCTTCGGACAATTGCTGCATGTTTGCACTAAAACAAATGGAATAATTCCCCACATCTCTTCACGTATGGAATATTTCCTGCCCTGTTCAAATTACGGCCAATCTCTATTTATGCAGAATTGGAAGGCAATGCTCCCGTATACACGCAGAGCTATTTGGTTTGTTGACACGTGTATCATATGATATGTGTACGTGTGAATACGTTCATACATGTTTGTTTTTTTAAAAAAATACGCAGCGTTTCCAAAGCTACTTCAATTTAATAGCAAACCTACAGTTTGAAGTGCAAAACTTAAAAAGAAATGACAGGTCAGGTCATTTGGGTGTGGGCTAATTTTAAGGTGGCAAAAGCAGCATGTCATTAACACGATACCTTAATTACACACACTGTCTGTGACCGCACCAATTACTCTAACCAGGCAAGAGTAGTCGGATCAGCAGGACTGCCGACGAAACGGGCTGTACGAGTGGGCCACGCGTGGGGCACAATCTCTGCATGGTTTTGGGGCTGCCACGCTTCGCCCTCCCGTTATTTTGAAAAGAACGTAACCATTCTGCCACATCTTTCTGTCGCTAGAAAGCGGCAAGAGCAGATGCGGCAGTCGGAGCAATTTTACTCGCATAAAAACCCCAAAAGTCTGCTGCTAACCAGCGTGAGCCGAGGGGCTCACCCTGCCCGGGCGCTGGGGGAGTTTGCCTCCCCCACAGCACTTGCAACCCAACCTGGGAGAAGGTACGGTAAGTGAATTTATTAACCCACGGGCCGCGCGGGACAAGCGATGGAAACAACAAAAAGGCTGCGCGTTAACCCACGCGCATACCTCAGCGGATCCACGTTCAGCCGTACGTGCTAAATGAGACCATTAAAGACCGTAAAGCAAATGGCGTACGGAAACGCTGCCGCAGCCTTGTAACTTACGCTGTGTTACGCAGGGTAGAGTAAGTTTCTCGTAGTGAACAGGGTCTCGTTGGATGACGTGTCTCTAACAGTACATTTCCACATAATTAAAGTGGACACGGTTTAGAAAAATGAAAAGGCTAGAATGTAAGGTTCCGCTGCAAATAATATTAAATGGCATTATCAATAACAGAGATCCCAGGGTTTGCATATTAATTGTAAGAAGGTGCTAATTTGAGTGTTTTAAGCTTGCATTCACAAGCTTGTTTACATGCTTTGTTCCACCTGGACCTGTTTGGAGGTTTGTCAAAAACCTAACAAGCAGAAAAAGATTGCATTTGAAAATACACATACATGTTTAATTAAGCCAGGGCCACCAAACATACCTCAATATATTTAGCTGTTGAGATTTAAGCACCACCAGAGCATCAGGCATTATCACCTTTTGAAGTACTGCAGAATCTTTAATATTTAAAGCACAAAGCAGACTTCAATATAAAATTCTAGCAGACCACAGAAGATTAAAGACGCATTATAAATGTGACAGTTTGTAAATGGAACACCAGTATTAAAGGGAACCCCCCTGATATTTTAAAGCATATTTTTCAGGTGTATACTAAATTATAAATACAATTAAATAGCAGTAATTATTCTCTGGGAGGGGATGGCAGCTTAACTATTCTAGAAAATAGTGATTAACTATAATGTAGGAAAGTGGTAATATGTGTTTTACCACACTGTTCTTGCAGCCAAACTTCACGCAGAAGTAGAGTCCTCAGCTAATTTAAACCCACCCTGGGGCCCTACATCCGTGGGCACAACATCTTCCCTTCCATGAGGCAGGGAGCGGGGAGGGTTGCTTTCCTGGTGTCCAAACCTCTTGGCTTTTGCTTAAACTATACAGCTGTTCTCCATTACTGTAGATGCTGCTGATGCCAGGAATTGCACGGGAGGGAGGGCAGCAGGGATACCACAGAGGAGTTACGCTGGTACCTCCTGAAGAATTTTAATCCTGAATCAAGATGGACCGATGCTGCCTCTTCGCAGTCGTGCAGGCAATTTTGAAAGGCAGGGAGCTGACCTTTCTGTACAGCAAATTAATTTGGCAATCATGTGTATCCAGACCAACAGGACTTGGTCTTGTTTTTTAATAGGTTTTAATTTAATAGGTTGCACCAAGCCTTTAATTCAGTAAATAAATCCCACAGGACCGGAATTGCCCCATTTCTTTTACTCGACTCTGTTTTTCCAGAGGGATAAATACCTGTGGGGCTGACGGCAGCCATTCAAAACCTCAAGGACAAGATTTGGAGCAGACACTCTGCTTGCCACCTCTTGTGGGGAGTTAAGACAGGCCCCCTAAAATCAGAGCCGAGCCTCCCAGAAGAGCGCAGGCTGAAGGCAGCTCAGTGCAGTGGGCAGCGCCAGGACCCGTCTCCTCCGTGGCGGCCAGGATTTTAGCGCATTTTAGCTGCCGGAAGGAGGCTGCTCGAGCAGTAGGTCTCTCAGGACCGAGAGTTGGGTGGTATCTTTCTGTCCTTGTCCTTCTGCGTTGCCCCTCCACCCGCTTCCCTTTAAGAAACAAACTGATAGAGGCAGCTCTTTGTATTTTCATCTCTCATTCCACAAAATTTGTTGGGACTTTGTTTTAGGAGACGCTCAGACTAGGATTATTCATATTTAGCAATTTGCATATTTGAAGAGGAGGTTTCATTTTGCAGGCCGTCTGCATCCAGACACGTTCACCCTCGCTGGGGAGCAAACCCCTGAACATTGGACATTTTGGGAAGCCCTCCCCAGCTTGAGACAGGGGCTCAAGACTACCGAAGGAGATGCTTGCAGAAGCCACGGTTCCTGGATCACCTTTCTCTGAAGAGAACATCTCTTACCGCATCCCCACCTGGGACTTTGCCTATTCCAGGTTGCAGCGTTAAGGTCCATGCCCAGATGCCATTTAAACTCTGTCGGCAAAATGAGCTGCTCTGATAACAACAACAACAGTTTTAAGGGGCACAATCTGGGTAGGATCGAAGAGGAGGAGAAATTTAAAACAGGGTTTTAAAAGCACAGAAATCCAACAATTTAGCATGAGTATTCAGGTCTTTGGTGCTGGGCCATGCAACTCCAAGGTCTCAGTGCACAGCTGAAGCAGTTCTCGAGTCTCTGGAGTGCCAGGCACACCACTGCATTAAGGGCGTTCTAATATGCATTCCCGTACAAAAGCTTAGCATATTATTTTCGCTTTTATTATATAAAAAAGAAAAATATAGCTAATGTTATCCAACAGAGTGATTTAAAACAGAATTTTCAAATAAAAAATATAAAAGGATCTTAGTTATATTATTCATTGCAGAAATAAAAAATAAATTATACATAGTCTCCTAATAGAGAGAGATTAAAATGGATAAATAATGAAAAGATTACAATAGCTGTATTTCTCAGGGTCTAGTTTATATTGTTAACCTAAGTACTGTACACTAGACACGATTAGGCGCACTGTTCCTATTAAAAATGCAGTGCATCTGCTATTCATAAAAGCAATACCCAGGTCATGTTTTCCTTGAGACTTTGCAGGAGCTGGATCACACACACTGTGTGTTGGCATAGGCACACCAGACCGTGCCTTGTGTCTACATGGGGGTTTTTTTCATGCAAGGATGCCAAAGGCATGTGGAAAAGGAAAGTTTGTCCTAGAGAAATAGGGGTGTTGTTAAGGTGATGGTTCAGTTGTTAGTGGAGGAATTTTTGGTTTTGCTAAATTACTCCTTTTTCCATGTACCATATACTCTAACAACACCTCCCCTTCACTACAGGTTGCAGCTTCTCTGCAAACAAGAGAAGCTTCTCTGCCTCTACCTGCTTTCGGAAGATTTTAAAGAATTAAAAAAAACCCAAAACTTTTTATTTGGACTAAGTCCAAGATTTTATAAACTTGG
>NW_010534188.1:252-1711 GCF_000687285.1 Phaethon lepturus | reverse complement strand
GGCGGGGCGCGGAAGAAACCCACAGGGACAAAACCCTACCGCACAACAGCCAGCAGCTCCGCAGGCACACCGTCTTCCAGGGATGCTGAGGGTCCCAGTTGAATTCTCTTCCTTGACATGTCTGTGGTCTCTCACTTCAGCCCAGGAGCTGCAACCTGGAAAAAAAGGCAGCTTCGCTCAAACCTGTGACCTTCATTTGAAAGAAAAACTGGCTTAAAAAAATGGGTGTTTTATAAAGAAAACCGGCTTAGTTTCAAAAGACATTCAAATGCTCCCTATGTCCAGCCTTGCCTCCTGACGCCTGTTGTGCTGGGGCTGAGCTGGTGGGGAGCGGCTGGTGCCCGACAAGCCCCCGGGCTACCCCAGCTGAGGGACCCCTCCCGGGGAACCCTCCTCAGCCTTCAGACCCTCAAACCACCCCTGGATTCTTATGGTGACTTGGCCGGTCTGAGCAGTGGGCCCAGCCTCCCACCGACCGAGCGCACCGATGTCATTTTGCCCCTCCGTTAGCCTGTGCGGGGTTTTGAAACCACTGAGCAAAACCAGCACCAGTGTAGCTGCTCCTGGGTGTGTTCATGGAGAAAAGGCTTCCCTGGCAAACGCTTCGGTCTGTAACGATTGGAATTATGATCTTAATCTGCTTGTTAAACCAGTACTTAAATGGCTAGAAAGTGTTTTCTAATCTCCAGTGCCAGGGCCCAAATCTGTTGATATTGCAAGTGTCATCAACATTCAGCAGCGTGGCAGCTGTCACCAGGCAGTTCAGAAAGGCTTATTTAATTGATACTTTCCATTTCAAATACAATTTGCAGTCGGCATGTGGTGAGAAATGCATCTCACCATGCAAATTTTTATGATGCTGGAGCACAAAAAAAAGGGTGCTGCTTTTCTTTTGCGAAAAGGCTTGACATGTAGCCTAGGAAGAAGAGTATTCAACTCTTTTTGTGAAAGTTGCTTTCATTTTAATCAGCTAAATCATATTAAATCTCAGATTATTTATTTCTGCATATGAAACGGCACATGTGGCGAACGTAGAAAGTAGCATACGGGTTTTGCCTGTGGGAGAGGAGGCCCTGTTTGGCTGTGGGGTTTAAAGTAGCGTCTGCAGTTCAAGCCTGGGCCAGGGATCTAGTTCAGGTTAGATGGCTCCAAAATTCCCCAATCCTTTCTAGGGAGTTTTTTTTTTTGCTAAAATAACACAGATCTCACCAGAATAGCTGATTTCACTCTTTCACCATTAAAGGTCAAGAGATTTTAGCAAACACATCTCCTACGACTTTTTCCATGTAGTTTAATTAATAGAACCTCGGGGTAGGCAGAACCGTTGGACCATCCGAACTGACATCTTCTGCGTCACGGACCATTACATCGCACCCAGCTGCCCCGCACCAAGCCTAACAACTAGGCTAAGCCGTAACACTTCTTTGCTCTCCCGTAAGAGACCTTTTCTCTCGACGGC
>NW_010534188.1:0-221 GCF_000687285.1 Phaethon lepturus | reverse complement strand
AGTCCTCCGCCTGCCTGCAGGCGCGAGCGCCGCGCCGCAGGGCAGGGCTTTGGACAGAAACGCACAGGCGCGCGCGCGTAGCGCTGGGCCGTGCTGATGCGACGCTATCTCGGTTTGCTCCTCCTTTTAATCTATGCTAGAGGAAAAAAAAGCCTTTCAGATTTTAAAATATGTAGCTAATTTTTACGCCTGAGGAGACGACACAGCCAGCGTCGAGCCAT
>NW_010534187.1:12264-16821 GCF_000687285.1 Phaethon lepturus | reverse complement strand
TCGGAGCGTTTGAATCCTCGGTCAGCGAACAAACAAGATTACCCTTTCACTCTGCAAACAAGATTGGGAGAGATTTTGATAGCAGCAAGCCACCCCAAAAACCGAGTTACATTAAATTGCCTGGAACCGTGAAACAATTAGATTTTATACTGTGTAAGAAAAAAAACCCCACAACCCTGGTGGTAAAGTGTAAAAGTCCCACCTTGATTGTACAGATACAGTCACGTGTCAGTTGCAAGGCTCTTTGAAAATTATACTACTGACATGTCTTTTATTTTTAATAGCTCCCATGGCATTATGAGTACTTTCATAATTAAAATAACTTGTTCCATGAAAGAGGAGATGTCCCGGTGCTTAAATACACAGCGCTGCCACGCTGAAGTCTTCTGCTTAATGGCATTAGAAGCAGTAGTTTGTCCTGATCAACAGCTCTGCTGATGTCCTAGATGTCACTGAGAGCCAGAACAGGTGGGTCTTCCATAAATAAGAGTTTTAATGGGCCAGGTTTCTTATGAAGGGCTGGGTGCATGCGGCGCCGCAGAGTAGTTGCTGGCATTGGGCACTTTGGCTGGTCTCTGAATTTCTATTATAAACTCATTCCTGACATTTATGACCTATCTATATGAAGGACTGCTTTACGCACAAGCAGTACTAAGATGCAGCCAGGCCAAAATAATGAATTCCCTCAGGGAAAGAAAAAGTCACAGACAAACCTTACGTTTAAAATGTATCTTTGGCAAAGACCCAAAGGAGACTTCAGCTGACCTCTCACAAAAATCCAGGCACACACCTTCCCTAGTTTCTCTTGCAGCAGAGGTGGTCCTCTCCTATTCCTCCCACTTCACCACCTTTCCCAACAGACACATTTCTTTCTTCTTTACAATATTGCCACCTGCAACCTCTCTGTTCTTTAGGGTCTGCTGAGGATGGGGCAACAGAGCGGCCCCCCTGAGACCAGGTTCTTGCAGGCGTAACGAAGTTTCAGCATGTGCACGTCTTTGAGCAGTGTGGGGACGCCCGCAGGCTCTGGCCTCCAGCCGGCTCCTTCCCACACACTTCGCTTGATCCACGGCGGCACTTCAGTGCGATGACAGAGCTGTCAGGGCCAGCAAGTGCCCAGGTTGCTCCGCTCCTCGTTCCCAAACACGGTGGATGGGTACCTGTTAATGTCATACAACAGTGTACCGCCATGGTTGCCTGGTGTGCGGGGGGGACGACGACACACATGTCCTGCCGTGTGGCTACTTGTGTACCCTTGATGGGGCCAAAAGCAGCTTGTGCCCCGTCATATAGATGTGCGCTCCGCATGTGGTGGAGACTATGAAGGGTTTGGTCATGTCAGATTTAAATTCAGTACATACCACGGAAGGAGCTTTGTCCGCTCGTCCCTCCAGTGTCTCCTTAAAAGGCTCCGTTGGCCTGACCTGGTCTCAGAGTGCTTCATCTCAGCTCTAGACACCGATCTCTGCCTACAACAGTGGCTGTGCCCAGGAGCTGCCAGGACTGCACAGCATGGCCTTGAGGAGGGAGGGGAGAAAAGGTGACCTAATTGTAGATGTGTTTGCTTGAAACTGGTGTGTGAAGAATATGAGCAGTGGAAAAACTGTCTTGAACATGTTTGCAGGACTGGATCTGCGCTCCCATCAGTATTTGTCACGTTGAGAAAGAACATCAGTGCTATCCAGTAAAATTAAATAATAATAACAATCTGTTCTGTCCCAGGTCAGTGGTACTGCATTGCTGGATCGCTTAGTTTATTAGCATGGCTTGCATTTACAGCAAAACGCAGGCAGACAATGAGCATGAGGGAAAGCAGAGCCGTACTGATGGTTGGTGGCCATCTCCCAGCATTACCGTATTCCCAGAGTAAGGAACTCCCACTTTCCCATTGAAATAAATTTTTAGGTGATTAAATTCACATTTATACCGTATTATTCCATTAATTCATCCTGATATTTGTAATTTGCCTGTGTGAAATCCACTGTAGGTTGAAATCAGAAATATACAGTATCTAGACTGCCTTAGGAATGTCCTTACTCCAAGAAGGGATTTTATAGATTTGCAAATCATCCTTCTGCTCCCAGCACGCTGCTGCACGTGCCAGGGCTCCGGCAGAGTAGCTGTCAACCACCAGCCCTCCCCTTGGGCTCTTTCACACCTCTGCCACTGCCTGTTGGCCAACAACAGGAATAAATGTCACCACCTCACGGCCTGGGTCAGGAGCCGGGGGAAGATGCCTGTTGCTTCCCTTACCCCATGAAGCAGGAGGCTCTGACTGTGTGGTGGCACCGAGCCGGGACCCCGCTGCCCGCTCCGTCCCAGGAACACCATGAGCCGAGGGTGTAATTGGCGGTGAGGGCTGTCTTCCTCCAGCTCTGGAGTGGAGAGGCTCCTCTTGCCATTGCAACGCTCGGTGCGTGAAGGCTGCCTGTGCTGGAGGGTTGGAAAATTTCCTTTTCCCCCCCCCCCCCCCCCCCGAGAGTTTTAGCTTTGAAAGCTGTGGATCTACAGAGAAAAGAGTACGCCGATTCTGCTGCTGTAGCCAACTTTTTGCAGCAAATTTTGTGATGTAGCATTTGTACCTTTAAACTCTTGCCCCGCTATGCTCATTATAGAACTATTTGCATGGGGAGACTTTGATTCTGCATGACCGGATAAACCGTTGGCATGAAATCTCCTTTCTTCTTTTCCAAACCATTGTTATACATGGTATTAACACTGAACCTTAAATTATCCTACATATTTGTCTGACAATTCTGTATTGTGTTTTGGTCTAAGCACAATGCAGTCTGTTTCTGCTTTCAGTTCACTTGTTAAATTCGCTCTGCCTGGAAAATGGCACATTAACACTGGGGAGAAAAGCCTGAGTTATTTTAAAGATATAAGTGATTTAAAATGGAAGATTTTTAGAGCTGAACCCATATGCCAGGACCAAAGTTCACCGGGAATTTCCTAAGATATTACTCTTAGCTACCAGATTAAAATAAGTTAAAATACATTTCTGAAATTATCTCGCGTATGAATATAGAGTCAAGATTCACGATAAATTCCTACGACAAGAATGTTTAGTAACTGAGGTTAACAAGCAACAGGTTAGGGCTATTACAAATAGGCAGAACGCTAAAAACATGTATCTACCATTAACTTTGGAAAAATTGCATCCTCCTGACTTTTTTAGAAAAAGAAAACATCAATGGGCGTAAGAGTTCCATGAATTCAAGAAAATCTTGTATCTTCAGTTCTGCCCATTTTATTTATATATTCAGACTATTCTACTTCTCTGATGGGCTATTTGCTTATTGAATGCTCATTTTTAGTGCACTCCTTCCACAAGGTCTTTTTCTCATCAAAAGCAACAAAATACACTAGTGGTATGTAATGTGGTTAGAACATGGTCAATAAGCCTGGCTGTTTATTACTGTCTTCTGCTTAATTTCTAAGGCCTCTGCAAAAGTCTGCTGTTTTTTCTCGGAAGCTACGTGCAGCATCGTTGGCGGAGGTAATGGTGGAAATGCCACAATCCCACTTAGCAGTTAATCAAGCAAAAAAACAGTTTAGAAAAAACAATTCTCCATGCATAAAGACAGAGGAGTAATAAAAGCGATGGTGATCTCTACCTTAGTGCTCCAGTCCTTCATGAACTGAAGGCTAAGAAATGTAGTAAACCATTGATATACATTTTTCATGCCAATAAGTGTTAGAATTTATTTGTAAGTAAATGAGTTTTCAATATTTTTAACAGGGCTGAATGATTGAGAAAAAGATTCTAGTATCTCTTTTAAATCTGTGGTAATGCCGCAACATAATAATTCTATTCCTTAAAGCATTTTCCACAAGTGATACATGGAGCGACTACTGTACAGGCTTCAGATTTGGAACAGGGCTGTATCTGTTCATTGTAATCTTAAAACCTTCCTTCCTGTGTCCTAAACAGTTCTTTTAAGTAACCTGTGAAATCAGATTACTTATAATTAGGAAAAAAACCCCAAACCCTTACTTGTTCTGCTTGCTTTCTTCTGCTGATCAAAAAAGGAATTCCTGTTCTTATCATATTATCTAAGTTGCATTAGCATACATGCTGTAAACCTGTACTCTAGCCAATGTGAAAGAATTATGTTTTAATTTTTTCAGATAAAACATCATTCAAACAGTACATCCATGCAGAAAAATATTTTACTGGAGAAAATAGTACTGGATCTTGGGTAACAAAACTAACAAATGGAGTGGAATTAATTGCCTCTGCTTCTTTTACAGTATCATTTAGCACCCCTAACTTCTGAATGATTAGCCTGTATTTCACAGTCAAAATGCATCACACAGAAGAACTCTAAACTGGTGTAATTATACTTTCACTGTATTATGCTTAGCTTTATTATGCTAAAAAAACACATTCCTCCATCCTAGCCTAAAGAAAATCAGTTCTTTACAATCTAAACATCCATTTTCAGCAAGAAATCTGAATGACTCTATCTTTTTCCAACTAGTAATAGCATTTAGAGATTCTTATTCTTTACTGCATAGATACTTGTTACTATAATTCTTAATTTAGTTTGAAGT
>NW_010534187.1:0-12233 GCF_000687285.1 Phaethon lepturus | reverse complement strand
CAGCAGGAAATTCCCAGCACCAACAGGTGCTGCTCAGGAGCATGGTTTAAATAAGAAAATCCAGCATACCTTTTCCGAAACAAAATCTTAAACGCTGAAAAACATAAGATAAAATTATTTACATGTCACGTTTGATACAAAAATCTACATTAATGATAGTTTAAGGCATATTGCTTTTGTGTTTTCTGGATGGAGACTAATGTAATACTCATAACAGTCAGTTGATATTGTAACTGAAAACATTATTAACTGGGACTTTGGAAAATATGAGAATCTTCTGGTGATTTTATGTCGGTCAGAGAGTAGGCCAGTCTGTCACCTTTCCCATGTGAGCTATCTGCGTTGGAGGGGTAGTTGTTTCCTAATGAGATCTGGCTGCCATTTTTAGAACTTTTTTGGAGAACATTTATAAGAGAAAGAAATGTGCAGTTACAGTAAAAGTCCGTCTTTGACCTTTGTTCTGGTTTGTTTAGCAGAACTGGTGTCTTTTAAACTTCTGCCTTTGCTTCTCGTTCCCTTTGCTGTCAATCTGCTGCAGGGCAGTAATCGTTTTCTGTACTCACGTGACACAAGCAAAGCTTTTTCTTTCATCTTTTGTAAAATAACAGTCTGTACTGTAGATAAACAGAAGAGTGACCTCACCCAGCAACGTTGTTAGAAATGCTATCTTCTGACTCAGGCTTGTATATTCTATGAGTACACAGATAGGAGGTTTGTCTTGTGTTTCTTTACCATGGAGCATCCCACTTGGAAAATAATGGTTGCGTATTGTAGAAAAAAACGGGGACAGACTATATATATTCAAGCGTGATTAAATCGAGCTCATTTTTTCTCTGCTGTGTTTACTTTGTCCTTTTGTAACTGAAATCTGAAATCTATGCAAAAATATGAGTGTGGGAGAGGAAAACAGGAAAGGATTTCTGTGTGTAATTATTCCCAAAACAGCACAAGGAATTAATTTTAGCTTAGGTTTGTGTTATGTAAATTGCCATCAATGGAAATGGGAAACTTGTAAGACAAATGTAGACTGTTCCAAGTAATTTTTTAACTGCAGTGTGGATTGTCACTCCTTAATATTTTTATCAACGAAGTTTAACAAGTAGTGGTAGTATGTTAAAGCAGCGTATACTTAAAAGATGGATTTTACAGTGGTGTCAGCTGCACAACATTAGCAGCCTTCTTCAAAAAGACACTCTTTTTAAAAAAGCCGTAACAGTCAGCTTCAATATGTATGAAAATGTTCCTTAAAAAACAAACCAGGCAAAAAAGAACCAAGAATTCAAAAAAGAATACTTCCACAATTTTGTTTAAAAACAACCAGTGAATCAATGCCTCCCTACATATAAAGAAAATATTTGCTGTTTAAAATTTAAGTAATCAGAGAGCAAAACTCACATGAACTGAAACTCCATTTTTTATTATTCAGAAGTCATGTAAGGAGAAATGAAAAAAGTATACAAAACAGTTACAAAATATTTAGTACTTCAGTCACCTGAAAGTCCACGTTACGTAAAAAATGGTTGTGTGCAATACAATTCATTTGGATGCCTCAGCTTTATACTTCCAGCAAACAGAAATTACATTTAACAGCTGACTAATTAATTTCAAGCATTAGAGAACAACTAAAATATACCACAGTTTATTTCTGTAAACTATACACTGGATTAACAAAGCATATTCTGAGTACATCTTACTAACTGCAAGCAAAATACCATTGATTTAGATGGGTTGTGTTTGCTGCACTATGGCACTGACACAGTTGATTTTCCCTGCGTCTGTGATGAGAATTATCAAGTTATTGTAATAGATAATTATCAATTATCAGAGTCCTAGGACCTCCATTGTAACTGTCCTTTTTGTGAGCAAGAAATCCGGCCCACATCTGAGGAAGTATTCAGGAATCCTGCTTCCCCTAAACCAAATGGAATTAAATGCCAAAATACCTTTATTGGATCTAGGTTCTAGCCTGTTATTCAAAAGTCTCTAATACATATTCGGTCTTTAATCCTCAAGTGGCTGTAGGCAACCACAAGGCTCTGGACCATCACTTCTGCTCTTCAGTGAAGTCATAAAAGAAAAAGGCAAATTACCTTGAGGAGAGAGACAGACTAGCTGACGAAAGGGTGGTATGACTGTTGCCACTGCGGTAAGAAAACGGACATGGCCGCTTTCTGCCTACCACGGTGTTCACCCTAATGGCACTTCCCTGCTTACGCTGCTGAATGATTTTGCAGAGTGCCTGTATTTTCCCAGCCACATGTGACTGCGCTGCTTCTGAAAACTGTAGTCACCAACAGGATTGCTCCCTAAGTATTAGTCCTTGTGTTTCTCAGTGTCAGCAGCTCCTCCCTACACCGTAGCCGCCTTCATCGAACCTTTATTTTCCTAAAGAATCACTCCCGCAGTGATTCTCAGTGTTCAGAGTGCTGATCTTTTGCTTACAAGAGAACGAACATTTTCTTTTGCTTTTTCATTTACGGATGCCTGCATACGCAGGCAGCGTGACTGGAATTTGCCAGTACTTTTATCTGTTTGACACGTAAAGTAAAGCACCTGCATGATATTCGGATGTGGTAGAACTGGCCTCTTCTCCAACTCCATGTTCTGCCTGGACATACTTTCCTCTTCCCAAGGCAGCACTCTGCTTCACTCGGGACCAAAACACCTCTGCTTATCACTCTATTTTTCACCCTTCCAAGGCCTGTCCTTCTCTGAAGGTGAGCTGAACTATTTCGTTCAGCTCCAGGAAGAAAGGAAGGTCTTCAGCAGTCAGTAGTGGCTAAATGCTCCCCTTCTTATTGCAGTCCCACAAATAGGAGACAGAATGCAGCTCTGCGCTCCAGGTGATTTCCCTCTTCATGTAAATCATTATAGGAGCAAAGAATTCATGGGACGTCTCCCATACATGGTGGAACAGAAGCAGTCTAACCTCCTCTGGAAGCATAGTCACATGTGGCTGGGAAGGCATCGCTTTCAATGTTGGAACGTGGGATAAGACAGCTGTAAAATAATTTTGGCATCTTAAATTCAATTTTCATTCCCCGAAGAAATGCTTCAAGTTTCCAGTGAAGCTTGGTTATTCAAAATTTCAGTGACTAACAGTGGCCTGTGTGTCTTTTTTTACCGGTGAGGGGTGATGGCAGAGAGCTTTGACTTGTTTGCTGCAATACTGAGATTTTCAGGGCTTCTCCCTTCCAATCTCAAGCAGTTGAGAGGGAGGTGAGGAAAGAGAAAATGTGTGTCGTGGAGGAGGAGATCAAGGGAAAAGAAGGAGTGTTTTCCACTGAACATCTGAGAGTGGGTAAACTTCTTATATTTGCTGAGACATCATAGTTTTTAACTAGCTCTTGAAACTTCTGGCATGGCCACTGCCTGCAACATACAGAGGAAGGCAAATGGAACGAGCAGTTAGGGAAGGAAGAGATCTGCAGAGGTGCAGCGGGATGTTAGGAACAGAGAAACTTAGAATGCCCACAGCAACAACTGCAAGTCATACTCCCTCACCTGAGAACTACAAGACTGCGACCTGTTGTGCAACTTTTCACATTAATGGCATATTAACCAGGCAAAACAAGGAGATTTTCTGGCTGATGTTCCTTTCTCAGGATTGCCAGCCCGAGTAGTCCGTAAGATGGGCAAATCGAACACCTGTGCCGGTAGCCTTGGACGTACCCAGCCAACACTCAGGCTCTTGGTCAGACACTCTGGCAAAGTGGTCCTGGCTTTTATGTGAGCCTTCTGCACAACCGCGTGTGTCAGCCTCAGAGTCCTCACTGTGTCAACGCTGCCCACAGCAGACAGACTTCGGATATGTCTTTCCATGCCAAAAGCCAGTCAGGCCCTTCCTAACCTCGGCAGGTGAAAGGAGAGCTGCTGGTTATCTACTTTTTGTTCACCTGCAGCGGATGACGGTATTTTATACGGCATGGCGACAGAGCAGCAGGACAAGTGTGGTGGGTTGTCTGTGGCAGCCAGAGATAGCTGTGGTCCTCGTTTCAACAAGGTCCGAGCTCCTTCCCCGTCGCACAGTGTGAGGGGAGCGTTCGTCACGCGGGCCCCGAAGCGCGCTCTGCAGCTCCGTGTCCGGTCTCTGCGGAGCAGGGAGGTGAAAGGAGCTCGCAGCGCTGTGTCCCAAGTCGCCATTGCTGCCATGAGGAAGCAGAATTCGGGGGCCAGCAGGGGCTTTCTTACCTTCCTAACCCCTCCGGGATAGTCTCAGTACAACATTATATGTGTCTCCTTTCATAAGCTTCAAATGGGTATATAGGTTTTACGTTATCTCAACAGCTAGTACGTACTAAAACCGCATCACATGAAATTAAGGTGTTTCAATGCACGCAGGTTTAGTGTACTTTTCTGATTCGGTGTAAACAAGCCCTTAGGCCACAGATCTAGAGTCAGGTGTACAACTCTATTTCTATTAGCAATCTCAGTGAAGGCAATAAGCTTACTCAAACAAAAAATAACTCTGCATTTGAAAGTAATTGAATTTATGCCATAGGTGTTCTGTGCTGTAAGGGTGAATGCTTATCACTTAAATATTTGTGAATATGTATGCCACATATATGATTTATATACATATATGTCATATATCATATTTCAGATTTAGGCTTTAGCAGATTGATGTGTGTGTGTGTGTGTATATATCTCTAGAACTCTATTTATTAATGGTTGTACTGAAACTTAAGTACATGTCTGAACTGCAGGCAAAATAGCTCATGTAGTAAAAATAGGTATGTGATGGAGAAGGATGCAACCGTACCCTGACAATTTCCTGTTTCTTCAGAGTTGGTGTAAGAACATGTCTGTGCAGGTCTAAAATGCTGAACAGCCAGACGAGGACAGTGCCATTTAACATGTGAATGTCTTAAAAAGAAGTTTATGAATATTCATATCTTTGAGGATTTCACTCCCAAAGGCTTCTTGGTTGTACAGTGGCTTAATTCAAGATGCTTTCTGTCAAAGGTAAAGAAAGAAAAACAGTACAGTTCTTTCTCTAATTTAATAAAATGCTGATACACTTAAATCGGTAGTTTTCAGATGAAGGTGGCTGCTACGTGTAAAGAATTGTGCAAATCAGTAGGGTGGAGCAACCAAAGTTTGAAAATACTTCAAAATGTGTCCCTCATACGGGTAACATCAGCCTGTTCATAAACTACTCATGGGAAGGTGTTTGAGAGAATTGTGACACCAAACCTACTCTGTATCTGAAAGACACACATCTTAATCACCTGAACTTCATTGATTTCCACTGCTAATTCAGTATTTACTGCCCTTCCTGTACTAGAATATGAACATCACATTTCTAGATAACATGGCTGACAAAAAGTGACAGTACAAATTATCCTGTGGAGGAAACCACAAATCAACAAATTTTGCAGAAAATCAGCCACCATGCAAAACACACTAGAAAAAAAGTCTCTAGAACTGTCCTGCAAGGAGCAGGCTCTGTATTTCAGTTAATCACCCAAATACCACCTATGAATCTAATAATGCAAAAAAGAAACCCTCACTGACAGTATCTTCCTGTCTATTAATGTCATACTTTTTGCTGGTGTATATTATTATTTATACATAATTTATATCTTTCAATTATTTAACAGAAAATTGTTAAATAATTACAGCATCTACTAAAACACAGCCTGAAGAGCTCTTCCTGGAGCCCTTCTCCACCCCTCTTTTCAAACAACAGTTCCAGTATTAAACTCACAATCCAAAGCAGTTTTCCGTGGTACTAACAAATTCTCATTAGAACCAAACCTTGCTGGCACAGCAAATGCAAAGTTCATGAATACTGATGTATTTAACATAATTTATGTCAGTGCCCAAAAGAACCATTAATTTCCACGAGTTGTCTTCATACACTTTTAAAAATCTGATACATTACACTAACCACATCACATACCCTCATGAGACTTATGTGCACAAAACTAATCAACCATTATTCACTACAATGAACTCACACACATAACTGATCAGGGACAAAACAAAGCAAAGGATAGGAGAATGTTTTTTTTCCTAAAGAAAATACTCCATCTCTTGCACAGTCCAGGTGCTCACAGGGGACCCAAAAGTCATGCTTAAAAATAATCTTGGGTACTAAATTCTTAACAGTGGATAAACAAATTGTGGACTCAGTAGCGACGTTGTTTTTAAAGCTTACAGTTTTCTTGCTGATTCATCCCTGTACATTCATGTTAGCAACTGTTTTCTCTCCAGTGGTTTAATTGATTAAAATAATTTTATTATACTAAGAACAATCATGTCCCTCTTGTATTTAGTTTGGATTTTGCTACTTGTCAGATCTGATTAATGGATGTCAGTCAAGTCAAAAGGTTTGTTTGTTTTCTCCAGTTCTGTCGGCTGATCTAATTAAAAATGTCACCTCTTCTACAAGCCCTGTCTCATTTGTATCACACAGCATCATAGCCACAGCATCAGAACTGTACTCTCAAAATGCACAGAAGTGAGATAAACTTTTAATTTAAACTCTTCTCTCCTACTTTTACAGGAAATGGAATGAATATGGGAGGAAGGGGGAAATAATACGGTAAGTTTTAACTTCAGCTGAAGACAGACCACTATATGAAGGTTGGAAAGCAGTGCCCTAAATGCCTTATAACAGTACTGTATTTTACACTGAACTTTTTTGCATGAATTGATACGTTTCTGTGCCCCCTGCATTTAGATTTAAGCGGATTTGTCTCACCAGCAGTAAAGAACAAGGCTATGTTTTTTCTTCATGAAATCTTTCCTGTGCGATTTCAAAGGAAGGCTTTCTCACCAAAGTTGTCTGTCTGCTTAATCTGAATGTACACTGTCTAATCACAACACATTAACAAAATATGTTCATGAAAATGTATTGAATTGGTACTGTCATGGTGCTTAGTTGGAAACTCTGCTATGTTGCTAATAGCATGGTTAATCAGAACTTACGCATTCTCGCAATCTTAGTTTTACAATGTATTTAAAAAGTTTTTATTTATAGAAATCATAATAAAGAGTAATTACAGCTCTAGACTAAAGTGCACTTCTCAAAACACTTGGTAAATCCACTTTCTCTGTTGAGACCTTTTGCTTGTTTGCAGGCATGGAAATGCGTTAATAGACAACTTTTTCACCTTTGTGACCTGGAAAGTCACCATTTCCTTGCTGATGTAGCATGATACTCGTACCTGCCATGTAAGGCTTGTATTAAAATATCATTTTGATGGAGGAAACCAGTAGATGAAACCTGTGAATTAAAACATTAAAAATATTTTTAGTTTTATTGTTTGCAGCTACCACACCTTAGAACTTCAGATGTAACTATTTTAGGTTTTAAAAATCCACTCTGAAACCATTCTTCTCAAAGGAAAATTTAAAATGTCTGTAATGATTTTCAGTTATGCTATCTTTTGTATGTTGTTTGTTCAAAACCAAACAATACAGAGGATAAAATAAGGGGATAAGGGATGAAATACTTAAAAAAAGAGAACATTTCTCAGCACTTAGAACTATGTCATTTGTATTTGTTAGGTGGGGAGAAGGGAAAAAGTAACTAAACAAAGAGAAACGAAGACTTCATAAAGAAGCGAAATGGGGAAGACAAATTTGTTCTTGTTTAATTGCACTTAAAATTGAATTTCTTATATGATGAAAAAAATCTACAACTCTTTTAAGAGCTTCTGAAAAAAGTAATTATTTTCCCCAAACTAAAGTAATCTTTTATCATGAACCCTATTTTACAGATGGAAGACAATAGAACAGATTGGGTTTTGAACTCTCCTGAAAATGTTCCACAGTAGCTTTTCTATGAATCAAAAACTCTTTACTTAAGTACGATCTATTAGTGTAACAGGCCTAGAGACAGGATTGTTCATCTCACTGGACTCTCTGGATCTCCTTGCTTCAAAAGGGTTTAACCTGTGGTTCCAAACATGGTAGTACATAAGAAATTCACCTTGAAACATCACTGAGACAACACTGAAGCCAGGAATTCACATATTGGTAGTCTTTATTTTTACATGACTGACATTATTCACAGAAAATAAGATGGCAAGGAAGAAGTGAGGAATTTGTTAGGTGTGCACATATACAACAGTTTTGTTAAAAACTACTAAGAGATGTGTATTGTCAACGTTAGCCCCTGTCAAGAAAAATTAATGGTCAGAATAGAGATAAGGAAGCCACAAAATGTAAAATAAATGCAATTCATCCTACAATTAGAGAAATCTGGATTTTTTTTTTAATGGTTAGATGATGGATGTCATCATAAATGTGGCTATAGAGAATAATTCTGGAATTATATTTATGATAACATTTACAGTGTCTATTTACACATCACCTATTCACCAAGTTGTTACTCCAGAACACATTCTTATGTGTTTTCATCAGCTTCAAAAACTCACCATAATTAATTTTAAACAAACCTCCCACAGAAATTCTTCTTTCTACCTGTGGACAGATAGAGGAGTGATAGTGTTCCTACAGGATGCAGCACTAATTACTGACCTTGGAAGAGCAATATTAGCAGTATAGAGCTACTGTAGAGCTACTATAGTGGTAGCATAACTGATTTCCTGTAGAAAAGCTATTCCAGATCTGATTTGAAGTTGGTACAATATTCTTTTAGGATTGCTTTTTGGACACAAATAACCCCAGCAGCATTCACTGTTACCCTTTTGGATCTGAGACCCTTACCAAAGGCAGTCCAAAACCATAGTCGATGCATACACAAAATGCTGAGCACATGGCTTATTTTAGGCAACTTGATAGTTGGCTCTTTCTGCCAACTTCATGTTTAACTCCTTGTCTGCAGTGTGGCCAGAAGGAGCTCTGTAGGACCTTACGAGCAAAGGATTGATGGTTACGATCCACAGATATCCGTGTCCTCACACGGCATGGCTGCATTTTCATTCCTTTCCATTTGTTTTGACAGCCCAAGATTTATGTGGGGGCATCAGCTGTCAAAACAGACTCTTAGGCTAAGAGGCTGCAGCATAACTGAAAGTCAGTGTTAAGGAGACTGTCTAGGAGCGGAGCAGTCCAAATCAGGCAAGAGTAAAGGTGCGTTAAAACCTCCGTTTTGTCTTTTCTCCTCCATGTGAAACGCTGTGCCAAGTGTTGCTCAGTCAGAATTCGGGAGCTCGCCCATGGTAACCAAGGGAGAGAAATACAAACAAAAAGTCCCAATAAAATGTTTAAAAATAACTCTTAAAACATTCCAAACCATTTCTAGAACACAGCATATGCAAAATAGGTTGTGGTATTACAAAAGTTTTCTATTGGTACTTGCACAATACTACAAATACTTAGTCACACAATCCATTTATGTTCATCGCTCTCTTTGATTTTACTGTGTGAAAAATAATGCAACCAAATACAGAGAAAACTTCTTTGTATAGCATAACGCAATATTTAACCAGTGTAAACTTGGGATTGTATCCAAGTTAGACTGAACAGATGCTGTTTACTTAACTTCTCTTTAAATATAGTAGACAGGCATTATGCATTTAGGAAGTCACAACAATATACTTCTAAGACTTAATTGGCACTAAATTATACCAGCTTTGTGTTGATTTCACCAGCATAAATGTGGTGTAATCTAGTTGTGTATCAGATCAATTCAGAAAATGTTACAGTAAGACATTTTGAATGGACCATGTGCAAATTTAAATTATGGTTTATCTAAAATAAACTTCAATATACACTTGTTAAAGAAAAGATTACATATTGTGTCTTTATGTCTTTCAGGCAATGATTACCTCCAGTAATTATTATTTAATGTTTATATTGCAATGATGTACAGAAGTCACAATTCAAATCAAGTTAAAATCCACTGTTCAAGTCACTACCTGAGCATTTAATAAGCAGAAGTGCTTATCCAGTCAATCTAGCTCTTGGAAAAGTGGAAATGCATGAATGTAACAAACAGCAGTAGTAAGAATAGGGAAAAGTAGCAATTAAACCCTGTTACTCTGAAAAACTACGTATACATTGTTCAGACCATTGAACTCTTGAAAGGGACAAAGATAGAAGTGGGTGTTTCACCAACTGTTCTTTCAGTTTAGCTCCATGTTGTTGCAGTATTTACTAGTATTCCTGTCCAAGCATAAAAATAGAAATTTGAATGAGAGGAGTTTAGGCTTGGTGTGTACCATTAAATTGTGTGTAAAGAATTTGTTTAAACTTTCAGTGGGATCAGTTGCATAGTCTCACTTGGAAGACTCAATATGTAACTCTATAATTTGTACTTTGTGCACTTAATCTGTAATTATTTGGTAACTGGGATACCAACTCTGGGAATTAATGTTGCTGGGGACTCTGCTGAAGCTGTAATCTAAATATTGTCTTGATATTTATAGCAGTTTTAAATCCCTGGGAGAACTCCCAGTATTTTCTTAATTTGTTAGATAGTTGTATCTATCTCGGCTATGTAAAATGTCCTCAGGAGTTGCGGTCTAGCTAGCTATAGTTTCAGCAGACTTTGGCTAGACTTTTATTTTTGGTGGCTAAAACCGTAAGTGAAACAGTATCTTAAAATTGACACTAACATTACAGCTATGGTTGATTCACCACGGGAGCAACAGTTGCTATAAATTTCCCACACCCATCTACTGCCCTTATGAATTAATAAATGCATTGGGCAATTTGCAATAAACATTACCAAAGAACATTTTCACATTAAAAAAGTTGTGATAATTCATATATAAAAGAGGTGTCTTGAAGAGTTCATGATGGAGAACATCAGTTACCGAGAGCCAGTCATGTTAGTTATAATAAGGATACATTATTGGGTATCAGACAGGAACGATCAATTGTTTGCATGAGATGACAAAAAAATGAGTAATTTTATTACAGCACCACTGTAGTGCACTATAGTGAGAAATTCTAAATCTGCTGTCAGTGCTTTGAACTTGAGGGGCTGAAGCTCTCATCCTTGGCCTTAGTCCAAAGCTCATGCATTTGAAGAAAATGGCTTATCTGAACAAGAAGAAACGGAAGTGATTTGATGTTTTGGGAAATATATATATGTATATAATTTTATTTTTACAAACTCTGATGGTTATATTTACTTTAGCTTAATTACTTAAATCTAGGCATAGAGGCAGTCCCCAAACAGGACTGTATGTTCTGTAAAGATGGAGAGAGGATTTGTAGAAAAGTAAAGAAACAATAGGCAAATATTATTACCCCAGTAGAAATGCATGTTTATTTTCTGTGTCTGCATACAAACTGGACCCTTGGACATTCAACTCCCAAACACAGACAAGAAGTTTTAAGAAAATAACAGTATTGTTAAACATACTGGACTTGTGTAAATGTGATTAACTGTACATTTTGTTGCTTAAAGATTAAACCTTCTTTATCCAAAACCCCGTAAGACACTGGATGAAGCAACTAGTATCCTGAACAGGAAATATCAATTGCAGTCACTGGTGAGGGTTTAAAGGACTTTTTACTTCTAATTGTATGCTAAAATCAGGGGCAGGTTGATACTAACTTGACACACCATTTTCCTTGGCTGTTCAGCGGCTCACATAAAATAGCATGTTAGCATTTTGTCCATTTCTCAGTAAAGAGATTACCATAATAAAACACTACCCCATCTTAGTTGGTGGCAGTCCCAGTAGAGAAGCCAGGGATTAAATGGGCGTGAAAACAAAAAACCTACCTCTGTCCTTAGACATGGCCTCTGCAGAGCGCGATTAAGGAGCATAAGGTGAGCAGCATGCACAACTCCACCCTGCTGTCAGCGTTGTGCGTGGTTTTGCGGCTGAGCAGAACTCCAGCTTCCAGGACTGTTAAAATGGCATATTGTGTACACAATAGGTCATCAAACACCCATTTCAAGCGATCAAGGAAATTAAAGGGAAAAACATTTTCCATCAACGTGCTGTTGAGAACCACAAAACACCAATATCGAGGGGGTGTGACCTACAATAAACCCACCGGCTGCTTTTCAAAAATGTTTGTACGTGGCCATGTTACCGTTAACAGCATTTTCAGTAACATCATATAGTGCTGAGGGTGTTGAAAGCACAACCGTCTGCCGGGGTTTATGTGAAACAGCATGTGACTATACACATGGCATCAGTAATTGTTGTTGTTTACATCGACGTTTAATCTTAACGTATCTGAACACCACGTTTGGATGGTGGTCGTTAAGACCCCCAACACCGCGGGGCAAAACCCGCAACGCCCGCACCCCACCGCGGGTGTCCCTAAGTCACCACTGCTCACCGGCTCAA
>NW_010534186.1:0-13831 GCF_000687285.1 Phaethon lepturus | reverse complement strand
CTGCCGAGGACCCTCTGCTCCGGCGCCTGGAACAACTTGTTTCGCGTATTCTCACTCCTCCGCACAGTTTTCTTTCTCAGCTTCTTAACTCTGCTGTCCCAGAGGTGCTGCCACTGTTGCTGATGGGCTCGGCCTTGGCCAGCGTAGGGTGTCTCTCTGGCAGTGGCTCTATAGGGGAAGCATCTAGCAGCTCAACCATTTTCTATATTTACTTTTTATTCAGATTAGTATTTTCTTCTGCCTGATACATCTTCAGTGTCCCATCTGCTTTCACCTCTGCTAGAAACAATTAATGTAAAAGCATGGGCAGGAGAGAAGCGAGGCAGGCACTGCGGTTACAGGATTAGCAACTGACTTTCATAGTGCTAATGCAATCCAGAACAGAGTCTAATAGCTTTATAGGGCTAATATCAAGACAGGGGGTTATTTAAGATCTTAAGGCTTTAAACAGTTTTTCCTTGGCTATCTTCACAAGTACTTCCTAATTGATTTCATAGGCCTGCAAGAGAGAATCATTTAATGGGACAGAACCTAAAGGCAAACAGGCCATAATGTTCTTTCTGTTCTCATGCCACTGATCTCTCTCCGTACAGGGATAGCTGGGATAGGACTGATTCGATTGCGGTGCATGTTTCAGTAAGTCACTCCTATTAAAGTAGTATCACAGCAAAACAAGGGTGTTATAAAATAGTGAATAAACTCCTACCTCACCGACAAGAATGAATGCAAAACAAGTTGAGTTCATGAGTTTGGTTTAAAGGAAATATTCTTAATCTTTTCTTTATCAGGTTCGTAGGATCTATGAGGACTGAGAATATATTTTGAAAAAAATTATGTAAACTTATAAAGTAACATCTGTGAATATATGCAGTGATAAAATATATAAAATACATAAATATATAACATATGTAAATATATAAAATAAATAAGAGGTAACATTTATCTTCCAGTGCATGTGGCCTTTTATTTTTACTAAATTTTGCCGTGTTTAAAAAAAAAACTTGGGAACTGACAGCATTAGTGATATTTGCTTCCCGCTAGATATTTTCAGCAGCAGAGGCCAAAAAAAAGTAGTTTTCAAGAATTCAGCAGAGGGGAAGCTGAAGCCTGTATCAGGCACTGCCTTGGTGGTTGCCAGACAAATCCGAACAGCAAGGATTCCATTCCTGGCACAGGACCAAAAGGTTTTACAGGCAGCCTTGACGACCTAGTCCATGGTCCACAGACTGGCCGTATCCCGTCTACATTGTGGGAAGAGAATGGGCTATGTGCCCCAGTCAAAGCGAGAGGGAGCTCTGCTGGAGCCCAGTAGCCCCCATGGTTTGGTCACTTAGGTCATGAAGGTTGCACATTAGCTTGTGTTGAGCCAGGCTGTATGAACATAAATATGCCATGTACCATATGTACATTTGCATATATATATATATTTATAAAAATGTATACACTTAAGTCATACTCCTAAGCATTTCTAGCAAGGTGGGTTTCCTTAAAGACAATAAAAGATTGGTGGCTGGTGGCTTTCAGCAATGAAAAGGAAAGAGGGAACAAGGCTTATGCACAGTCTTTAGTTGCTCTCATGCAGGTTTTCAACCCCCCTGAAATTTAGCTTCCTGTCTTTGAATAGATATCATGACTGATGCATCCTGCTTTTGGCTTATAAAGAACAAATTATGCTCTCTGTTTGTTCTTGTGCAGCTCATAACACCACATATTTCATTGGCCTCAGCATGAGTTCTGCAGGGCTGAGCCAATACAGATATCTCTTAAAGCTAAACTCTAGAAATGCCTTTCTGAGCAGATTTATGGGGCTTTTGCCTCTGGTGCTCTTCAGCAGCATAGCTTGTTGAAGTTGCCCTGTGAAGGTGTCCACCTGAAACATGCAGTGGGCTGAATCTGCATGACTCAAGCATGAACAGCTAAAGGAGTGTGAAAGTGAGTATGCCATCCCACCATAGCACAGCTGTACAATTAGCTCCTTGGCTAATTTTGTGATCCACTAAGTGTATTCCATAAGTTTTTAGGCTACCGTATAAATTTGGGGACAAGGATTTGTAAAAGTTACATAAATGCAGTCATTCATTGATTTTGAGGCTGTAGATACAAGATGAAATACTGCAGGAGCTTATCTTAAAAACATATCTTTAAAACATTTTTTCTTTTAAAGTTTATCCATAAGCACACAAGATCATTGGTCAAAACACTGGGAGAAATAACAGTGGTCAGAAACAGTTAGGATTAGCTCTTTTATCTTGATTTACACCTGAAAGAGTGGAGAATGGTGGAGAAAAGTATAGATGAGGATTACTTAAGGAAGATGGTGTGCATGGGGTAAGCCTTAGCAACATTATTGCCTATGAAGAATATGAGGGTGAATTACACTGATGAAGATGCCAGCTAAGCCAAATCTCAGGAAAAGTATATATAGTAATTTTCTCTGCAGTGTTTTGAAGTAGTCTACATACCACCTGGATGTATTATTGTTTTGAGAGACAATTATTCTTTATTAGTGAAAGTTACAGTAAGGCTTTTTTATAATTTCTGTTTTTAGACCCACTATGCCTCATTCTCATACTGCAACCACGGATAGCTGTTTGCTTATCAACTAGACTAACTGTTTACCTTACAGGCCAAGGAAATTGTTTTGGTGGGTGAACATTAAGGAAAAAAATATTTTGCATGGCATATAACTAAAGAAATTACTTAGGACTTCGATTTGTGTCCAGGTTTCCTTTAATTCCCCCATCCAGAAGAACCACATTAACGATTTTAAAAACTTTTTGAATAGACAAACACTTTTGAAAACTTGGCCTGAAACTCTAATTGCAAGTAATAAGAAGTATTTCAGAAAAATTATTACCTGCCAGGCTAATCTTTATTAAATTGTAGCAGTTCCATCTAATTTTAAGTAATGAAATTGGATTATTGTCTAACAGTGCAGAAAGCCAAACACAGCCAAGGAATGCGGTTCATTCTTCATCTACCTGATATAAGGTAGGGGATTTCAGGTGTGATATTTGTTCCAGACAAGTCAAGAAAAGGTAGCTGTGACTGCCATTACACATTAAGTCTTTTGACTGGTGATGTAGAGGTGTTTCACGTACACAGTTTGATGCTTTTTCATAAAATGGAATATCTGACATTAGGTGACAAGAAAAAATTAGCATAATTGAAATTGTGATGTGCAAAAAGGAAAGTAGGAGAGAGTATCAGAAAATGAAGAACATTGCTGTAACCTGTGTCTGCACTGTGCTGTACAAGTTCATCATCACCCACACTGAATGCCTTTTCCTATAAATTAAATGTTGATCTGTGACTACCTTGCACCTAAGACCTAATTTGAAGGGTTATTTACGTTTCTGATATGCCCTTTAACTAACTGTTCCTGTTTTTAATAACAGTTAGTGATCCTAATCTCTTTATTGGTGTTTGGATGTCTTGACGAAGTTCCCAGTGAAGGAATTCTGCTTGGATTATTAAAGAAAATCCTTTTCTTGTACATGGCTTCTTAATGCAGTCAAAACAAGCACTTGCAGTTCGTTGCTCATTAGAGCAGGAAGAAACAGCACCATGACTTGTGGAACACTTTGAAATTGCAGTCATCAGTTTCAATAACTTTTTGAAAGGTAATTTCTGCCTCCATTAAGTGAAGATAAGCTTACTGGTTTTGAAGCATGAGAAAAGGGGGGGAAGAGATTCATGTTTTAGCAAACACATGGTTTTGTTTTCAAAGCTTACTAAAGTAATCTGAAAATACATATGTATTTTATATGTAAAATAAAGCATACCTGACAAATTATATCCAGAGGGAACCTTACTGTAAGAGAAGTTATTTTGGGGATGACTTGTCTTAGAAAACCTCATTAGTTGTGAGATCAAAAGAGATGGTCAGGCATTTTAAGAATCTAAACAGAACAATCTGAACAGAGCTAATTCCATGATATTCCAAGAGATAAGAAGAAACAAACACAGAAAAAAGATGGAAAGGAATAAACTAAAGATACCCCTGACTGATGTGCTAGTTCTGTGTGCATGTCTCAATCCTCTTTCAGTCACGGCCTTTCAGAAATGACTCAAAGCATGGAAGCTGAAAAGATGTATTCGTGGCTGGGAGATTTTCCATTGCAAACCCTGAACTATGCAGGACACCTTCCCTTCCCTCCCCTGCCAGAAGCAGTGTTAGGTCACACAGATGTCAGTGGGGTAGGCCACAGTCTTGGGGATGCTGGACAGCATCCCAAACCAAAACTCGGACAGAGAAAGCCAGAATGAGGAAGGGCCTGTAAACACCAACACATGCCACGAACTTCTTCCCCTGGGCAGTGAGTCAGAGAAAACTGGAAAGGGAATCCAGTTGTTCAGATGCAGAGAGCCAGAACAGTATTCCTGTTAATGGGACGTACAGCTTTTTCAGCCCTGCCGCTCTGATGTAAATTGGACCTTCAGAGGGCTCTCTTGCCTTCCAGCTTTACTTACCTGTCTCTGATTTCCCCACATAGTGATTCTTGCTGCCTTCGGTTTAATGTAAGGTTTAGTCTTACCAGTCCTTCAAAATCTACCACTACCCTAAACATTGAATAGTCATATACATTAATTCAATAGGTAAATTACATCCAGACAACTGTTTCCTCCTGCTCTGCACTGATGAAAATTAGTGCTATCCTATTTTGATGTCCTGTACTTTACTCGGTGAATTTTCTTACCTGAATTAGTATTTGGAATAAATACATGGAGTGTCAGCTACGCAGTTACGTGACACAATGATTTAACATATGCTCACCTAAATTTCTGAAGCACAGAATTATTTTCAGAAGTGAATCCTCTAACTGAACAAGGCTCTTAGAGAACTGGCAATGAGTTTAGAAACAGAAATGAAACATTACAGAAAGCATAGATTGTGCTTGTTTTAACAAAACATTATATAAGAAAGCAAAGACAAAATTTTCTGCTGATGCTAAGTGAGTCAGCTCTTCTATCATCGCACATTTCACAACGTCTGAGAAATGAACCTTGGTGTATAGAGCAGTACAGCGATAAGAGACTGCATTTATGTTAGGATCTTTCATACAAGGAAATTAATAGGACATCTTGCTTTTTATCATCACTGAATCTATGTATGGGTAGAGAGGCAGTTTTATGTAATTCTTTCCGTGAGGCTAATTCAAAATGTCAAAAGGCAAGTTTAAGGTAAAGGATTCATCTCAGAAATGTGCAGCTTTAATCAAAAGTCACACTGAGGGAGAAAACATTCTGAACTTTTTGATCAAGCAATTTAAAAATAATGGTGTCTCCTTTAGAAATTATTTATCCTAAATATAACATCTGCATTTATTCCAAATATAAATATGCTAAACTTAATATTGCAAAACTAAAACAAGTTTCTTCAAACATGTAAATAGGAAAATGATGAGGCATTGAAAGAGTTTGTGCCTGAAAAATGTTGTCTTTGCACTTTCCAAACAGGCTTATTTTAGCTCAGTTGTAAAAATGGAGGGTCTGCACAAGTATTCCGCTGCTAAAGAATGTCTATTGTCAGTCTTCAGCAACTGAGTTTTCAAGGCTTCTAAAAACAGACGTGCAACTCAATATATGCAGATCAATGTGTCTCATTCAACCCTCGTTTATTGCCTTTAGAGCCTGAATTTTCGGAATTCACTGGTTGTTGGTATTCAGGGGTTTTTCTTTTTTTTTTTTTTTTTCCCCCCAGACTGAAATACTAAAGTTATAACGGAATGGTATTTCTGAAAATGGGATGCCCAAGTGGCTTAACTATCACATCTTAAAATCTGCAATAAGATCTAATATTTCCTGAAGGAGCATTCAGCA
The DNA here is from genome assembly GCF_000687285.1 of Phaethon lepturus. Lineage (NCBI taxonomy): Eukaryota > Metazoa > Chordata > Aves > Phaethontiformes > Phaethontidae > Phaethon > Phaethon lepturus. The sequence continues at coordinate 8,008 of NW_010534186.1, read as the reverse complement.
TGGCCGCATGTCTGTAGCCATGTGTTAGAGGCGTCCCCCAGCAAGGAGCTCGTCTAGCATGCTCACAGTCTCGGGCACCTCAGCCTCTTCCCCAGTTTTTCCTTCAGATTTAGCAGATAATTCTGGGCTGAAGATTTTGCTACCCAACCAAGGTGATAAATATGAAGTTTCACGGTCATCTGAGCTGAAAGACTTCGGTGTCTAAATTAATAGGAACTAAGTGACTACAATTTCAGGAAAGTGTAACTGTATTTTTGTAGGGAGACCCCAAGTATTTCTAAGCCTTTCTTTAAAAATACTTAGGGATGGTGCATTAAGTCCCGGTGTTCTGCTTGGCAAATCATTACAGACATGCCACAGGGAGTGATGGCTTCTTGAGAATATAGGTCGTCAGGATGTCCGAGTGACTATCGGATGCAGAATATAATAAAAAATTAGGATTTAAATATCCTGAAATCTATAGATGACAGTTGCTATGGAATAAGTAAATATTAATTAAAACATATATATATATTCTTAACAGTTATATGTAATAGTGGTTCTTTGCTGGGGAGGATATCCTACATGATTTATATATAAGCTTTCTAACAAACCTTATTTCAGCAAGTTTTCTGTACTAGCAGGAAATAATTGTCTTCTAATGATGTGTTAGGTTGTATTCTAAGGGCAGGCAATAAATCTTCTGTAACCTGAGTTACAGCTGTGAGATGGAATAAGTCCTGAGAACCTGTGACTAAGGGTAAAAATTGTCTACTGCTGGTATCTATGCTGTGAATGTCTCCACCTCAGCTAATCAACCAGTCTCTCCTTATAGTCAGAGGAGAGAAACAGGTAATTTGAGGGAGTAATTTAACATATCTATTTCAAGATGAATTGAATCACACCTATTTCTGTCCATTTACTATAAAAGAAGTTGCAGGAACTTCTGCAGTGAGAGACATTTCCATTGTGTTTGTAAAAGATCTGGCACAAAAAGACTGTGATTGCAGTTTGTGCCTTCATGTATGTATGCATGCAAATTAGGCAAGCCATAATAAAAAGTAGGAAAGGTGACACAGGATACAGAGGGAGCAAATGGTACCCTTGTCTTCCCAGCAAATAATCAAAGATGATAGCTGGATTCAGGATTTTGCATAATGTTTCCAAATGGTTTTTCAGGGTAAAATACAGGAGAAAGGAGAAGGCTCCCGTGTGAGAACAACTGTCTTACTCTTTTCTTTGGACCTCATTCTGCCACTAACAGGAAATAAAGCTAAATGATCTAAAAAATGAATTCACATTTTCCTCTGGAATGGCATAGTGATTTATTAATTGAAAATGAAATTGTGGAAGTGGTGTTTGTGTATTTATATTTTGTAAGACTAAAACTATGATTATATTTTCACCATAAATTTCATAGACAGACAAAGAATATACTATGAAATCGAAACCAGGCTTGAATTTTGATGAACCAGGAACTGAAGTTGAGGTTCAGCAAAGCATTCTGTGCTATTAACAGTTCTCTAGGACATTACTCTCTGGTCAGTAACTCTGAAGCTTAACTTTATGTATTAGATGTGACCATAGATTAGAAAATTGAGAAAATTTTCTGTGCATTCAAGTGTATACGTGGGCCTTTCAGAAGTGTTTGTTTAATTTACTATTACAGACCAATGCTGATTGGTTTAATTTCCCATCAATAACACTGACAGGGACTGCTCTGAAAAATTGTGTGGCCTACAGATTAAAACAGGGAATATAGACAGCAGGACAAACTGTGTGTCCTTGTCTCTGTCTTATCTGTAAAATGATGGTCCTGTTTCAAAGATGCAAATATATATATATGTAAAAAAACCTTAATAACTTTCCAAATGTGTAAGATAAATGACAAGAATCCAAGTAGCTAGAGAGATATACCCTCTAGCAGGTGATTCAAAATCTTCCATCAGCAGAAAAGCTATGTCTCAGGTAGGATAATGATGTGACAATGAGAGGGAAAAGTTCTGGAGGATTTGTTCATGGATTCTTTTATGTCCAGAAAGGGCCATTTTTATAGCTAGTCTGATACCCTCTGAGCATAAGCCATAGAACTTCAGCCAGAATTTTACGAGCAAAGCCCAGCTCTGATGTTTGTATTGTGGCGTATGTTTGTAGAAGGATGTTCAATGCTAATTTTTAAGAGAGAGGGATGTTTTCTGGGATGTGCTTTGGGGTTTGGTTTGTTGGGGTGTTTTCATTTCCACTTGAGAGAAAGGATTGGCCTGCTTTCTGTGAATAGCTTTTTGTAGTAGAAACAAGTGGAAAACCCATTTTCTTTCTAGCAGCTATAATCAGAGATGTCTCCTCCTTTTGTGGTTTTAGTTAGTCTTTATCTTCTCCATGTTCTACTTATTGCTGAAAGGAGGCAAAAAGAAGCAGATACAATCTGTTGGGTAGACCTTTGAGCAACCTAATCTAGTGAAAAATGTCCTTGTCCTTGGAAGGGGGGTTGGAACTAAGTGAAATTTAAACATCTCCTCCAACCCCAACCATTGTATGATTCTATGAATATAAGTATAAATTATCATGACCAGCATGAGCAAAGAGTATGGGGTGGAATGCAGTCATTTAATTTTTTTTACAGTTGCCCTATATGCCCATTAAGTGTGAGAAGAAATGAGTAAATAAATTGGTCCATTTAAGCATAAGCACTTTTGCTCGACTGAGATTGCCCTTTAGGTACTTAACATTTCATTTTGATGTTAAAGTTGCACAGGCAGCTTGTGTGTGATGGTATAAAACCATATATGTACCTAGAGTTAAATCGCTTTTTCACTGATGGTGTGTGTACTGCCCTTAGAGAAAGACCTCCTTGTGTAGGTCTCTTATCTTTCAGTCTCCCATCTGTAGTGGGACCTTTGAGACATGCTGTAGGCAGCCCATCCAGCAGTGCCTCGCAACCTACTACAGATATGCTGACGATGCACTGATCAGTCCTGGCATTGCACCGTGTGTGTCGGTGGGAAACCCTCAGTTTTGCTTTAAACTTTTTTGCCAGCATCCATTTGCACGGAGAGTGAATCCAGTTTGAACGTCAGCCTTGAACCATTTGCTGCCTACAAGGACTGATCTTGCTCTCTCGCTGACAAAAAAACTTGAGAGGGAGTCATTGGGAAGTCAAGGGAACTACAGCAAACTGGGGAAGAAGATAGAGGCCTAGGGAACATCAGACTTCAGGTCTGTGTAACATACTGAAGAATAGAACAATTCAAACCTTCTTCTTCCTTCTTCAGACTTGCGTAGTCTGCTGGTGTGACACCACAGGGTCTGCAGGTAATGCTGGAATTCGGCACTTTCTTTCCTAGAGATTTCTGCATGCAGAAGTAATGCTGTGTGTACATTTATACATTTACTTAAATACCCTTTTTGTCTTGGATTTCATGCAAAACTTTCACACCTTTGCCAAAAATTAAAAGCAATGTGTATTCTGAACTGGGAACAATTTGCATTGTCTTTGCACTTGCAAAAATGATTAGACAGAACTTGGAGGAGGATAACAAACCAAATAGCTCAAACAGGTGCAAGTGATGTGGGGGAAAAAAAAGCAAACTTTGCTTTGTGTTTTCTTGTTTTCTATATGTAGGGTAATGTAAATTTGGGTCCTTTTTCATGTTCCGTAAAGAAACAACTTCCTCCACACTGTATCGAGCCTCTGAATATGGCCTGATCTGTCAGAAGCAGAGACTTTCTCTGGTGACTGCTGTAAAATTCTGTGTAGTAAAATGCTGGTTAGTGACTTGAAGCTTGAAAACAATCCTGTTGGCTTAAATAGATCCTGCTAATTTATTAGAGAAACACTTGCTTAAATGCTTGATAGGTTGCGGCTGAATGTTAGGAAAACTCCCGATTTCATCTTGATTTTATATTACATAGCTGGTAGCATAAAAATATATGATGTTATATGAACTAAGAAAGTCCAGAATTACAGACTTGGCTTTTACAGACAGGTGGTGAAAGCTCACTTTCTACTGCAGAGGCCATGTAACTTGTTCTTCCCCTTGCATACTTGTGGGGGAAGTCTTAATAATTAAAAATTTTCTATCACAACACCCTCCACTGGTAAGATCATAAAGTCCCTGAAATCGCACTGTGTCCATTTAAATAAGCCTCCGAGGACTGCACGTAAAGTGGGTAGATAGTAGTCGACTCACTACATCTTTCTGTGTCAGAGTAGAAAATGATAAAGTTGGTCTCCAGCCACTATGGGCCATAATTTTTCACTCTAGTATTGCAGACTATAACTTTGAGAGATCTGTTTCACAAGAGTATTTTATAAATGCTTTGAATGATATCTGAGGAGCAAAAGAAAATGTATTATGAAAAAAGATCATATAAGTGAGGGATGGTACTTCACCTTCTGTTTTTTCTTCTTAAAGAAGTGGTATTGCACATTACTTAATAGGCATCAGATGTTAGTGTCAAAGGTGATATTTAAATAAAGAAAAAAACACAAAAAATAAATTAGAAAAAAATCTACGAAGTAAACACGATATCCCTTAAGAGTAAGAACAAAGCTTTCTCATTATGTTAGAAGAAACAGTCATGACAGACATTCCACCTGGTTAAACAAATAAAGAAAATAAAAATGAAACTGTGGCACATATGGATAGTAACCAACGTATATGTCCAATACCCCATGTCCAATGTACTCACTCAAGCCAGTGAATACCTGAAGCAAAACCTGAGGACAGAGCTTAACAGATACAAAAAACCCTAAGTGTTTGTAGCACTGAGGTGTGTGTGGCATATGACAGCTGGAAGATTTGAGGACCCGGGAGGATTTACTAGTCCTTAATTCCTATAATTTCTGGGCTCTTTTTCCCGACTCTGATCTTGAGCAATCAGCCTCCCTCTGTTTTATTTTCCCCATATGTGTCATGGGGTTAATTGTATCTGTATCATAAGGGTATTGTGAAACTTAATTACTTAATATAAAAAGCTTTGATATTCTTGGACATGTGACAGTGTAGGAGAGCAAGAATTATTTGTGGTCTTGAAACTTTTCATGGTCGGTTCACACTCTTTAGGGAGTAATACAGTGGATCCAAAGAGGGAAATGTTTGACCTACTATTTCTACCACGCATTGCATAATGAGTTGAAATAATAACAGTAATCTGGGAGTCTGTTAATGTAATTAAAACCACTGACTTCTCTTCTAGGTGGGTGGTTTTTGGATATGGCTTGTGTCCTAAATGGAAGTATGCTGCAACATCATCATAGCTGCTGTACAACATCCAAAATTAGGAGGCTCGTGAAAACATCTCTCCCCCACCTCTACACATTAACCTGCCAGAAATAACTAATATGCATTTGGAAAATCTGCAGCAGTGGACCGACTTCTGCTTTTCACAGTCTGAATACAACCAGTGGCTCTGTGGTGACATCAGTCCCATAGCTCTTCATAGCAAGAAACGAGGGTTAGTTTGGTGGAAGGTGTTGGCCCTAAGCACTCCAGTGTAGGTGGCATAGTGAGGGGGGGGTGGTGTCTAGGACCTATTTTTTTATTATGTGCCAAGGAAAATATAAAACTACTTCTTTTATATGCTCGTCAAAACTACTGTCAATTCACCTGAACTCCAACATGGGAGACTCCTCTCAGAGTGGCTGGTGCCTCGTTGTGCATGATGCACACCTCTGGCTCCAGGTTCAGGAGGTGACTGACATGCTGAGCTCAGGGCTGCATGCAGAGCTTCTTTGGAGCTCGAGCTGCCGCCCCATTGCAGGAGACTGCAATGTCTGCAGGAGACTGCAATACTTCACTTGCTCTACTCTGTGCCCATCAAAACTTGGAGCTGAAGGGACACTATGGGTGCACAATTTGTTGTGACTATGAGACAGAGACCAGCTGAGCTGAGCGTGCAGTTGAAGGCTATGCAGAGGGAAGGAAAGTTAAGTCCCAAACAGCAAAAATCACTTCCTCCATCAGCTTAGCCATATCCCTTCTGCACAGTGCCTGGATAGCATAACATATGAAACCAGATACTACTGTGGTGGAAATTCTCTCTTTAATACCTTCATCTTAGGGCTGCTCTTCGGCAGATGTCACCTTCCTGTTTGCTGGGCAACGTTCTTTCACTTTCTGGGAAACTAAAGCTTAGGGCCTGTCTTGTATATGAAGATGTATATTTATGTCTTCAGAAGCAACAGAGCAAAACGATTAAAAATGTGGGGAAAAAGAACTATTTCATTGATGAATGATTTTTGGTACTTGATCATTAACAGCTACCAGGTCTTGCCACTTCTGTGTAGCACTTGCCATCTGCACATCTCAACATGCCTTAATATGTGAGTTAACTCAGCTTGAAGGCCAAGTTCTCGTGAAGTAAACAAAAGCTTATGTCTGGACTGTGAAGCACAGGATTGAAGTTCGTTAGCCTAGCTTTGACCTGGTACGTTCTGCGAACTACTAAAAACCTTCTCTAATCCAGCTTGCCTCCTGAGAGCACTGTACTTGTGCTGAATGTTTCCTCCCCGGCACATTTTCCATTATTCATCCTGCTTCTTGCTCTGAGGGAAGTTTGCTGGCCGTTATCTTAGGTGTACTTGCACCGTACTCTGTTGTGCAGTTGTTAGCATCATGCCAAGATTTTTTCCCATAGATTTCACCCCAAAAAACTACCCAAAGCCACAGATTTAGGCCAAAAATATTGTGGTTTGTCTGCAAGCTGTCCCAGGAGCTGGAAAACAGTGTAACTGGAGGTCAAGTTTTATCCATGGAAATAATGGAAAATACTGATTGAGGTTTTTTAATGCAACTGTTCCTGAACCACCTCTCTTTCCACTGAAAGTTATGAGATTTTTCAACAATAATGGTGCTTTGGTGAAGGTAAAGGCCTCATGCAAGTCCAGCCTACTGCTGTGCTGAGAGTACGTCCAGTCATGGTGACTAATATCATCTCATTATTTCCTGGACTTGTCTGTTTACATCTATCCATCTGTTCTCTCTCATCTTGCACTTCACCTAGAAACCATTTACAAAAATGAATAGCAATTTGCTTCGGATTTGAGTTTTGCGTCTATGTCTACAGTTTCTACCATTACCCCTGGTAGGGTTGAATCATCTCTTGCATCTCTCTGCTGGTCTTGGCAAAGGACTTCAACTCATAATCTCAGGAGGAGGAAAGGGAGTTTGTCACATGGTCTTAGCAATAATTACAGACTTGTGTAGTCTTATAGTCACATTGTGTAGCCTAAGACTATAGTGTAAGTTTCCTTCATAGTAACACTGGAAGGACTTCATTCCATATATCTGAAGGATGAATTTTAGATTACAGTGATTTTCTCCTATTAGAACTTTATTTCTCTCTACTGATCGTAAAAAAAAAAAAAATAAAAGCAAAACACTCCCCCACACAAAAAAAAACCCAAACAAAAAACCCCTAAATTAGTTGCCTGCCTTTTCTGTAACTAAAATGAGATGTGACAGACCGACACTAAAAATTTTATTCAAGGCTAGTGTCTGCAACTGAGTGGGAGTACGGGTATGACATGGATCTGGGAGCCTTGTCAGTAGGCTCTGTTCTAAGAAGTACGTGGAAGCTATGATTTCAGTTGTCACCGTGTGACCTAGTCAGAAATACCAATTCATTCCCACCCCTTGCTTTTAAGCAGTGGGAAGTAGTGTAATAAGTCCGTTTGACCGCTAATAAAGTAGGTATTATATTTACGGGAGATGAAAAATGTCTTGTACACATAAAGCAGTAAGGATGTCTGTGTTTTGATGATGATCTTTACATCTAGTAACTTGTACACATAAAGCAGTAAGGATGTCTGTGTTACTAGATGTAATAATATTTGACTGCAAATAGAATCACAGAATCACAGAATCACTAAGGTTGGAAAGGACCTTCAAGACCGTCAAGTCCAACCATTAACCCAACACCACCATGCCCACTAAATCACACGTTTAGTGTGATGCACCACATCTACACGTTTTTTGAATACTTCCTGTGATGGCCACTCCACCACTCCCTGGGCAGCCTGTTCCAA
>NW_010534185.1:668-1355 GCF_000687285.1 Phaethon lepturus | reverse complement strand
TGGTCTCCGAGGTCAAGGTGGTCTCCGTGGGTCAGGGCCTGTGGGGTTGGGGGGTTCCGGGTGGGAGTTGGTCATCACCAGAGTCAGGGTCATGTTCCAGCCATTGGGGGGGTCCTCAAAAGTCCTTGAGGTCTTCAGGGTCAAGGTCTCCTCACTGTGGGGTCCTCAAAGCCCTTGAGATGACCAAGGTTGGGGTCAGCTCCCAACAGTGGGGTCCACAAAGCCCTTGAGAAGTTCAGGGTCAAGGTTTCTTGGCTGTAGGTCTCCAAAGTCCTTGAGACCCTGACACTTGGGGTCACCTCCCCCAGGGTTGGGGTCACCTCCCAACAGTGGGGTCCCCAAAGCCCTTGAGATGCCCAGGGTTGGGGTCACCTCCCAACAGTGGGGTCCCCAAAGCCCTTGAGATGCCCAGGGTTGGGGTCACCTCCCAACAGTGGGGTCCCCAAAGCCCTTGAGATGCCCAGGGTTGGGGTCACCTCCCAACAGTGGGGTCCCCAAAGCCCTTGAGATGACCAGGGTTGGGGTCACCTCCCAACGGTGGGGTCCCCAAAGCCCTTGAGGTGTCCAGGGTCAAGGTCTCCTGTCTGTGGTGTCCCCAAAGCCCTTGAGATGCCCAAGGTTGGGGTCATCTCCCAACAGTGGGGTCCCCAAAGCCCTTGAGATGACCAGGGTCGGGGTCACCTACCA
>NW_010534185.1:0-251 GCF_000687285.1 Phaethon lepturus | reverse complement strand
CCCTATGGGTCAAGCTCCCCTCTCAGCTTCCCCGGACGTCTTCTCCCGATGCTGACCCCGCCCCTTCTCTCCCGTAGGGCGAATCGAAACGCATCACGCTGGTGTTGCAACAGCCGCCGGGCGCCGGCGCCCCTCCCGGCCAACGGCACGTGGTGTTGGGCAGTTTGCCCGGCAAGATCGTGTTGCAGGGCAACCAACTGGCCGCCCTCGGGCAAGCCAAAGGGACGCCGGGGCAACCCGCCAAGGTGGTC
>NW_010534184.1:0-868 GCF_000687285.1 Phaethon lepturus | reverse complement strand
AGTGCAGGACCCAGCACTTGACCTTATTAAATCTCATACAGTTCACCTTGTCTAGTGCAGGACCCAGCACTTGACCTTATTAAATCTCATACAGTTCACCTTGTCTCATGGATCCAGCCTGTCCAGTTCCCTCTGCAGAGCCCTCCTACCCTCCAGCAGATCAACACTCCCACCCAGCTTGGTGTTGTCTGCAAACTTACTGAGGGAGCATTCAATCCCCTCATCCAGGTCATCAATAAAGATGTTGAACAAGACCGGCCCCAGAACTGAGCCCTGGGGAACACCGCTTGTGACTGGCCACCAGCTGGATTTAACATCATTCACCGCAACTCTCTGAGCTCGGCCATCCAGCCAGTTCTTTACCCCGCAAAGAGTACACCAGTTTCTCCAGGAGAATGCTGTGGGAGACGCTGTCAAAGGCTTTACTAAAGTCCAGGTAGGCAACATCCACAGCCTTTCCCTCATCCACTAGGTGGGTCACCTGGTCCTAGAAGGAGATCAGGTTGGTCAAGCAGGACCTGCCTTCATGAACCCATGCTGGCTGGGCCTGATCCCTGATTCCTGTCTGCCACTTTGGTTTCCCAGGGTAAAAGATCTCAAGCATTTTTGCCTGCCTTAAAATCATAGAATCTTTGGATTAGAAAGGGAACTTTGAATGTCATCTAGTCCATTCCCCCTGCAATGAGCAGGGATATCTTCCACTAGATTAGGTTGCTGAGAGCCCCGTCCAACCTAACCTTGAGTGTTTCCAGGGATGGGGCATCTACCACCTCTCTGGGCAAGTTGTGCCCTAGTTGTGAAAAGTTTCTACTTTATATCTAGTCTAAATCTAGCTTCTTAGTTTAAAATCATTACCCCTTGTCCTACT
>NW_010534183.1:0-12780 GCF_000687285.1 Phaethon lepturus | reverse complement strand
AACCTAGTGTTTCTGTGATTTCTGTGATAGTTTAATCAGTGATTTTGTTTCTAATTCTCTCTGTTCTGTTCTTCTATTTCTTTACTCTTGAATACTGCAGATCCAAAGTGAAATTGGGGTCATGCAGGGACACAGCGGCCAATTGAGAAAAGCAAGCAAGCATACCTGGCTGCTTAATGTCTTTGGAGCTGCCAGATGAAAGCAAACAGGATATGTAAATCCACATAGCTATACTGACTCTTCATCTCTGCCTCAGGAGCAGTTTATTCTTATGTAAAGATCACAGTGTGGTTTTAATGAGTAGAAAGCTTTCAGAAGAGGATGCAAGAAGAGTCATAGTGTTAAAGATTAAAATGTATCTTTTCAGTCCCTCTGAATGAAAAACCGGAGCTCATAGTTTATTTCTCACTGAGGTGCTGTGATTTACAGAGTCTAATTTTGGAGCTATTTACATTTTAAAAAATTGATTAGTGTGAGTTACTAAAATATCTCTGCAGCAATCTTGTTTCTGTGGATGCATTCATTGATATTCACCGGTAATTTATGCTAACACAGAGAACATTTACAGCTGTTCACTTTTTAAGTGACAGACATTTTGTCAGTCACTTAAAAACACAAGCTGTACAACTGGATTACTTAAACATTTTAATTAGTATCGTTGCTGAGAAATGGTGGTGAAAAAGAGAAATATTTTTGAATGATTACTCATAATAAATCTGTCAATAAACAAAAATCACATCTATGGCTGCTGTAATATGAAGAAAACAATAATCTTCAATAGATCTGTAATGATTTTCAACAGGCTAGGTGAAAATCTGATATAGGATCTGATATGCAGTATGGTGTCTATAATGAAAACACTGAAAGTAAGGCAAGGTGTCTCTCTGAAATGTTTAGGATGGAAGAAGGGCAAACTTTCAAATCTTGCCATCTCAAAAACAAATCAGTGTTCATTTTATGGCATTGTTTTTGCTCGTAACAGAAACAAACGTAATTTTATAGTAGCCATAGACATTTTTTCCTCTCATTTATTTTACCTGCCTTTTTAGATCCAGTCAGACTGCTCACATATCAGTACTTCTCAGTAGTGAATTACCTACAAACATGGGTTTAGTAATTGCTTCTTTGTTGGAATTTAATATTTGCCTTACAGTAATCTAGCAAGGGAGTCAGCACTGCATTGTTCAGTATAGTTCCGAGGGATTAAGAAGAGTTTCATAACTACCTTATTTTTAGTTTTTTGATGACTTGTAATTAACTGAAGCATATAGTACAAACATTACTTTAGCAAAAAAACTTGTCATTTTTCTACCCTGGGAGAGGCCAGTCACAGTTTTAATTGGGTTGGAATACATACCTCATTCTGAAAATACCTGTCTGCTTTTGAATGCTGGTAGAAATCCTGTAGATTTATATACATTAGAGAGCACAGCAAAAACAAAAAACAACCTCTTACCTGACATGATGTTACTGCTTAGGGTTTTAAAACTAGACCTAACCATCCAATAGTCAGGCAAAGCTGCATGAGTTTTAAATGTCATTTCATTATTACAGCTAATGTTCTTCATAAAACCAAATATTTAGGATAGCAATAGTCTAGTAATGTACACACAAAAGCTAACAGATCATGCTGAAACAGCAGGACTAGCAAGGTACATGTTGGTAGCAAATACAATGTAGTATGTTCAAAGAATTCTTGCATAAAAGAAGTAAAAGCTTTAAAAAGGTGGTAGATCTTGTACTGTTTCAGAAGAAATATAGTACTGCTGTCTCTGGAGTTAAAAGGGACGATACCAGGCAAGAGAAGAGGTTTGGGAGCACAAGAAAATCTGCTATCATTGTGTACAATGGCACAAACCCCCTACAACTAAAAACCAGCTCTTGGAGATCCCCTGAAGAGTCATAAGAGACAGAGGTGAAGTCATAGAGCATTACTGTCCCTACAGATTCTTTCATCAGCTTCAGTGAGGCTTCTGCCCGGAAGCAGACTCAAATTTTTTTGAAAAGTATTTTGTAGTTTTAAGCACAATCTTCAAAACCAGGCTCCCAGCTGATTGAACAGTGTGTTCTGTAGTTTTCCTGTAAGAAAGAGCACAGATGTTTCCCCAAACAAATCCATCACTATCTTAATTTAATAGCCAATATCTAAATGCAGATTTTAGAGTAAAGAGTTACCAAATAACTAGCCTACTGGAAATGTTTTTTTCTAAATCCCATTATTTACGGTTTGGTTTCTGTCCTGAAGCAGCTTTTTACACATATGTATTATATATTTCTATGCATTTTGGTATTTTAAATCTAATTTCCATGGGAAGAAAAAAGTTAGGGATATTAGAACTAAGAAGACTCAAACATGGAAACTTGCTATTGTATCAGAAGACCACCCACCTGCTTTTGCAGTTGAATTTATAGCAGAAAAAACAGCTTTGGGAATAAACCAGTATGGAGATAAAACATTCTCTATCATTTGACTTTCTGGACTTAAGAAAAAAAGAAAAGAAAGATGAAGTTTATAATTCCTGCTATTTGCTTTGTCTAACTGGCATAATATTAACTGACGGATGGCATTAAAAATGTCTGTTTGGCTATGAAAGCTTTTGGCCAACAGTGTTGTTGTTTGAACAAAAAATGCAGTCAAGATACAAATTGGGCCAGATCATCAAGCAGCTGTAGCTACAATAACACCTGCCAGCTGAATGTTGTGCCCAGTATCCTGATCTGATTGAAATAAAATAAAAATCTCTAATTAAATTTAATAAGGGTCCTTTCCTTTTATGTAAGATTGTAACCAGAAATAAGTGAAGTTAGATTGAAGGTTTGCTTCTTCAGCATAGGGGAAATGTAAGTCCTGTAGCATTACTTAGCAGAAAGGTAGACAGGTATTCCTATTTAAATTACTTGAAGTGAGGGTTTCTGACAAGGAAGTTTTGGATTTTGGAAAATCAAAGCAGGGTACTGACAGTACTAGTTTAATGATTTTAAATAAACATTGAGTATATTCAAATACTTGGATTAGGTGCATTCTTTTACTTTGATTTCAATAGAAATGAGGTAGTAAGATGTTATTGTCAAATTGTATGCAAAAGTGTAATCGGCTAATACATTTGTTTTAAACTCATGTGAGCAATATTAATATATGGTAAAGGATTTTTCTCTGAGGCTTTCAGAAAACATGAGCAAAGGAGTATATTATGTGAAGCTGTATGCAATATTTTTTTCTGAATAGTACTGTAAATTATTGCCTAGGAACTATATTTATTATATAATATTAAACTGTCTTAGTCTAGGACAGAAATATTTTGTCCTATATTGTTTATTGTTAATTCTTAATTTAAAATATGCAACTAATACCATAAAATACTTGAAACTTTTTTCTTATCTGCTTAATACCTACAGTGTACTCTGTTCATCAATATAGTTAGGAGAGGCAGATAAATCCCATTTGATTTTGTAAGTTTGTCTAAAAATGTAGACCCGAGAGTGTGGTTGATGAGTTTAACGTAAGCATCGGAACAGCTCAGGGAAATGGTAGCATCTGAGCCTTCACTAATAGTTGGACATCCTAGAGACAAGGAAGCAGGTCTGGCAAAATAGACCCACTCGTGCTGCAATACTTTTGCCTATACAACCATCATTTTCTTACAATTTATTTTGAATTCAAGTCTCCTAGGTTTGATAGGTTTTAAGACTAACTGTTAATACTTGGTGGTTTTGGGTTTTTTTATAATTTACTTGATCAGGAATTTTCTAACCTCCACAAAAAATCTGGAGAGGACTGGTCTTAGCTAGAGAAAAAGCTGGATGAGACTGGTTTTAGCTAGAGAATGCTGTTCAGCAAGACATTGGCAACATTCATTGCTTCCCAATTATCCTTGATCTAAGAGACAAGTAACATAGCTGTTAGTGTATAATGACTCCTACACACAGACATTTCATAAGCTTAACAAACTTTAAATATCCCTAAACAGAATTTCTAAATATCAATGTATATTTATTCAGAGACACTTTTTACAGATTATCAGTCTGAAAATTCTCAACATTAGGGAAATATATATCAAATTAAGATATATATTTTCATTAACATCCATTGCTTTTCATTCTTTAATATTGAGTGTATGCCATGAGATATCTAAGACTTGATACTGAATTCCTGTCATTCTTGCTACAGTAAATTAGAGTTTTGGCTACCTAATATTTCTGAAAATCAGGTCTAGTTATCTTCCTTTAAAAGGAAAGAATTGATAAAATCAGAAAGGTGATTATTTTAGGAACTGCAGAATAGAATATGAAGTACTACAGTTAGTGATGTATTTGCGGGGACTTGAGGGGGAAAGCAGGGACATAAGCAAAAGCAAGTCAGATTATAACTAATCAGGATGGATAAGAATATTAGATTTGAAAAGCATTGTGTTAGGATAAAAGTTGCATGGTTTTTCTACCTGTAAAAAAAACATGACAGAAAATTAGACTATCATTTGGCAGTATTCTTCTGGACATGGAAGTCCAGTAATGAATACTGAATGTCCACTGTAATAAATGACAAGTTCTTTCATGAAGGTCATACAGTCATAAATGTTACACTGTGAAAGAAAGCACTTTGCATAGGACACACAAAGGTAAATTTGCATGATTGAAAGATTTCTGTATTTCATGTATTGTCTGTTTAGCTTGTGTTCTATAGTAAAATTAGCAAGAAATTCTGACATTTCTAGCAAGAAAGGAGAAAAATATTTGTTTCTGAATTCAGGACATCCAACATTTAGAATCAGGAAAACCAAAAAACTCCACTCTCTCTTATGAGTCATAGAACATATCATCAGATACAACATAAGTGCATTATCAGAGAGGACTGAATTAGAGCATGGAGAAGAGGCCGCACAGTTGGTGGATGAGATGTACTGGTCAGTGTTATGTGCACGAAGAGGTACAAGAGATGCCTAAAGTAAACGTGATGTGCTACTACCAACAGGTACTAATGTTCCCCCACTGGCTGCCCAAGAAAAGAATATATGCTTGATTTTAGATGGCTAAACATAGCTTATATTCCAGTTGGAAAGCATACCTTGTCAGTCCAATTGAAATTTGATTTTTTTTTCAATTTTGGAAAATACTGGTTTTTTTCTAATTTTGAAAGTCCTCACTATTGTGTTTCTTGTCAACGATGTACACCAAAATAGAAATGGCTGAGAAGATGTTTATACCAGGTTTCAACATCTAAAATATAGCTGCACTGTCTACCCTGGATTCTAATGATAGAATAAAGTTCACAGTTTTAGAATCTCATGAGGGTATTTTTTTTTATATTTTGGTCCAAACTTTTGGTTTGGCAATGAAAACTATTCTATTTTTATTCTCATGATGTTTGGTCCCTATTATATTGTCATTTATTATTTTTCACACTAGAAACTGGAAGAAAATCATCAAAAGGCATAGAAAAATGTTCAATACAGCTTCACACAAGGAAATTAATTCTGATGTCCTATTAAACAGGTAAGACATCCAAACCAGTATTTTACTGATTTTAAAAAATTATGCAAGAATGGGTTATGCAAAATGTAAACTAGGAAGGGCAGTCAGGAATTCTTTACAATCTTCCCCTTATTCCAGTTAATCTCTGAATTATAACCATTTCCATCAGATTGTATAACTTCTCTCTATTTTTAAGCACTTTCTTAAGAGAGCCACAAATTATGAATCGCTCCATAGTTTCAGGGAGGTAATTTGTGAAGAAACTTCTCACTGTTGTAAAGGCCCAGTTCACAATTGCTCTGAAGCCCAGAAAAACATACAACTGGAGACTTTGCCCACATGTGAAAAGATGTTGCTGTATCAGAACATCAAGGCAGTTCCTTCTGACTGATTATTCTGCCTTGTTCATTTATAGTAGTTGCTGTTGTCTGTGGCTTGTAAGGAGTTTAGGATAGCTGTATATACTTTCTCTTATATATACATATATATATACACTTTCTCTTGAGTATATCTATGCTCCATTGTTGATGTGACCAAATGATTTTGAATGATGGTAGTCTTTATCTAGCATGATAGTTACTTTGCCTTTGTGGCTGGAAAATTATTGCTGTATTACCCAATCTTCAGCATTCTTTCAGGAGGATGATAAATTTCACCTTCTTGAAAATGAAGGTTTTTCTATTTTCTTTTCTATTGCTATATCAGGACTTCCTCTTTAAGTAAATGTGGCACAAATCTCTTCTACCCTTTTACTCCCCCTTGCAAGATCTTGGCATGGCTTTTTGTTTGTTTGCTCTGACCTTTTAAAATATCAGATTAAGCATGAAAATAAGGGTACTGCTGGAGACTGGTATTATTGAAGACACAAATAAATTAAATCCTAATTTAAATATATTAAAAATTTCAGAAAATTTCCTGATACGTCAGGTAAAGTTTTAACTCCGGCATGATCATTGGTGATTTTTCATCTATTTGGTCCTTGCTGATGACTCCTAGCTGGCATTTCTGGCATTCTGCAGTAGTATTTTGCACTTAATTGCTTTTCATGTAAGGCCCTCAAAGAACTTTAGAAAGTTATAAATATTACATACAGTTTGCACGTAAGAAAACTGAAGGAGTGAGAGAATGAATGGTTGGATCAAGGCCTCTGAGCAATTCAATAACAGAATTAAAGATACAATTTAAAAATCCCAGCTCCTGCTATATTTCAAAGGTAAAACGCAAGGCAATACAGAGACTGTGAGGAAGCTCAGAACAAAACAGATATGGCAGGCAATGGTAAATTAATGCACAAAAAGAACTGCAGGTATCTACGTAAATCTATAATTTTGAATGCAACCAATTCACTATGAATGATATAAAGAAATTCTTATCATTGTGATTAAATGTTAAAACTTATTTGTTTGGGGCTTTTTGAAAGGGTGTGTTTTGTTTGAAATTTCCTATCTATCTGATGCAATGAAGAAACAGGATTACTTTGATAATTTGCTGAATTGTCTGGTCATTGATGATTTTCTCACAAAATGTAAATTAGATAACCTCTCCAATCCCATATTGAAGTTCTTTGATCTCTAGCTACTGTGCTAATCCCTTCCTTTCTTCCATTTGGTTTATTTGCTTACACTGACATCCATCTGTTATCCAAAAGCTGGGATGTCGGTATGTCTCTGACTTCTCCAAGACTCCTGGGAGGAGATGGTGGGTTCTGTTGAGCACCGGCAGGCCTGAGAGTGACATAGGCAGAGCTGCCATTGCTCTTCTCCTGAACAAGAGCAGGGGGGGATAACCATATGCAGGTAAACATCTGCTGTAAAATGAACTTTTTAACCCAGACATCCATTAGTTGACACTAATACACTTCAGTTGCACAAGGCTGGCACTTTATATAACAGAAGGATTTTCAGGTGATAACATAATAACAGAAACAATTAATCAGCCACATAATAAGCAAAATCATGTGCTGTGAAGTTCTGCAGCAACAGTGTGAAACACAGAAGTGTCTTCCTGACAGCAGCTTGCCCCTGCCAAGACTCAGGTCTTGGTGTGCACAGATCAACTCAACATGTCTTCATCATTCCAGCATTAGGGTGGATTATCCCCATTTGAAAAATGTTTGAACATATAGTACATGCTATTAGAAATGTTCACAGCCCAATGAATGTTAGATGACATCTTCCGTTGTTCTCTACCTTGCCCCTTTTACTCCAGCATTTGACTCACTGAAAATACATTAATGAATTACTTAAGTGCAACTACCCTTTAATGCCTATTAATCAAACAGCCCCAGGAAAACAGACCATTTGTTGTTCAGTTTTCTAAATCCATGGAAGCTGCCTTTGTAACAAATATGGATGAATCATTGTTATGAACCTGAACAGTGCTGTGAATCTCAAACTGCTAAGGACACTTGGTGGCTAAAATCCTACACATTCAGGAATTGGTTGCATTCATTCTTTCCTCTACAGGAGTCTGTGATGTAAATACCGCAGGTCAAATATTTATTGTAGCTAATTTAGCATGCACTGGTGCCACCATGTGGATTTCAACACAAACACGTTGATATAGCTCAAAAGGAGAGGTAGTACAGAAGCTGTAGAAGTGAGACCCTAACACTCTTTTCTACTTCTTCTTTGAAAAAACATTTTTATTTTTACAATTAAAGTAGCAATTTGTGCCCTGTAGGATAGCCTTGCTATGGAGTCTAAAATACTTTTGCATTCAGGGGAATGTGATTAATTTATTTTTTTACATCATTTTAAGTTCGTTGGCTTCAATGACATTGCTTATATTCAGTTAGTATCAGTGATGGCACATATTTCTGTCTGAATATATAAGAAGCTAATCACTATCATATATTTGTGCTTTTAAAACATTTATGGAGAATCAAGGCACAGATAGATTAAATGAGTTGAGTAGAACATATATTTCAAAAACTGAATTCCTCTTATTTAAAATTTCTAGTTTTTCTGCCTCATTTCTACTATGTGGAATATTCAAGCTAACAAAAAGGTAAGTAGATTTTTTTGTCTGTTCACATTCAAAGCACTGGAAGGAAACACAATTTTACTGCTATTCATATGTACCCTCCAATCAAAACATCCATCTCCGTGCTTGATTACAAGTATCCAAGACTCACTGTGATCCATCTCCATGCCTGACTGCCAGTAAACCGGGACTCTTGGCTTGTACACTGTGGAGCTCCAGAACAGATGTTAAGTCATCTTCCTCTGTGTGTGCTGGGACATGCTGATGATCTCCCATTGCACTGCTCTGGGAACTCTTGCCCTACCCTAAGAACTCCCTTATGTTTTCCCATCAGTCTCAGAAAAACAAAAAGATGTTGTATATTAGCTCCTGCCAGCTGCTTCCTTTTGCCTCAAGGAATTACCTTGTATGCAAAATCCAAAATGGCTTCAACAAACAGAAGATGTTTTTTCTTGTTGTCAGTGTCTTATCCTGAAATAACTTAAGAAGCTTCTCCCATATGAGGCATAGCTCTTTATACATCAGTTTACAGAGATTCTGTGTTCAAAAGAGAAGCCAGGTGGCTAAAGGATCCTGCTGACCACCAAACATTAGGGTTTTTTTCTCATCTCATATACACACATCATCACATGTAACACTGGAGTTAACACCACACTTACATTGGGAGTTCAGTTAAGTGCCTGGTGTCAGAGCTGGCCATTGAAGGAATTCGGTTTGACCTCTTATTCAACTTCAGCCACAGAATTTCCTGCAATGATCCTTGTATGAATACAAAACCTTGTTTTAAACCTGACTTTTCTTTCTGTGTTAATGCTTCTGAAGCAAAATGTGAGGCAAAAAGTGGAAAGAGAGTGATTGGAAAGTGGATGGATGTACCTAATGAAAAGAACATTAAGATAATTAACAGGTAGCATATACACAAGGAATCATGTCTGAGTTCACAGCAAAATGTCAAAACCTGATTCTTACCTCTCATAATTTTTACAGTAACTACATTTTATTTGGAATAAAAGGACTTCTGATTTATAGGAGCACAATCAGGCTCATGTCTGAATTGCAATGGAGCTTGTGCTCCTAAAACACTTGTTTTGGAAGGATCACACCAGCAATATACTTAAATTGGAATTTAAGGAACATATTATCTGCTTATTACAAATACGCTTTAGTTTTGCACCAATGTGGCTGAAGTATTAGGCAAGGTGCCCCATTTCTCTTTCTGCCTACCACCACTCCCTTGTGAATGTCATGTTGACTTCTTTCCTAGGTAAAACAGTCTCTCACCCTCTCCCCATTTCTCTTAGGTTCCTGTAGGTTTGCAGCATAGGTTTTTGGCTCATTTTATTTTTACAGATAGTTGCACAAAAAGCTATTTACCTCAAGCCTTAGCAACTGACCTCAAATGTTTCCATAGTGCATATAGTACATAAATATCTGGAGTCCTGAGCTGTATGTTCACCTCACGTTCCCATTCAGTGTGACTGGAAATCTATATTTAATTCTCTTCATTAAAAAGAATTGCCACTCTGCACCAGGGAAAGGCACAGACACGTCTGAATAGCAGCACCTGGGCAGTTGCTATGGTATGCTTCCTGCAATAATGTGGGAGCTTGGAAGGGCAAAAAAACCCTGAGCAATGAGGGATGTTACTCACACAGAGCGGTGGTGGAGAGGCATATTCCCAAGGATGGCATTAGTCAGAATCACTTGCAGTGAATAATTTCTGCCTTAATGGGCTATCATCACTCAGGATCCTAAGAAACTGGACAGTTTAATTGGATATCTGTTACTGAAGGCAGATTTCTTCATGTTCATCTAGGTTTAATTCTGGATTGTGTCAAATGAGAATGCTGTCATTGAATTAGCAATTTATAAGTACCTGTTCAGATAAAGAGCAAAAATGCTGGTCAAAATAATATATTGAACTTCAAATTTAGTACCCCAATCATGAATCTTATTTCACTATCCATAGTACTCTAATTCAATTTGCTTTAAATTAAGAAAAAAAAAAAAAAAGTTACCTTGGTTAACTGTTTTACCTTTTAATTTGGGACAGAACTTATTATTCACAATTCCAGGTATTACAATTTTTCTAAAGTATTTACTTGTATTAACTTGAAAAATGAAGTTGTTGTAATATGGATATATAATCACTTTATTTTACTGTAAGGTACATTGTTCAGTATGCTTTTTGAATCTAGGAATAACAAATACTTTCAAAATATTTTTTTAAACAAAATTGTGTTAAGAACCTCAGGATATTTTGGTCCTGATCAAACTTAAATATATGTTTAATATAGTACCAGAGTGATCCAGTGAAACCACAAGTATGATGTCCACATACACAGAAGAGTTATTACTTCAGGTAATAAATCATTCTAGAATAGATTTTTTTATTTCAAGGATTTTTGGTTTTTTAAATGTAAGTGCTATGAACTGATTCATTTAAGTCATCCTGGATTTGCTTATTATCCTCAGTGGTTCATACCACATGATGTTTGCACATTAATTCAGTTACCTGCAATATTAAAACTGCTGAAGAGTGGTAGTTCTGTTTAAGTGTATAAATTTATATCCATTTTAAAAACAGAATCCTGTCTCCATTGAAATAGATGGATTTTTTTTTAATTGTCTCTGGTTTTTGCTCATTAGCTGTATTTGTGCTTCAGTTGAAGAGCTGTGCCTGGGAGAGCAGAGAATGGGCACTTTTAGGCCTTTCCACCTTCTCAGTTGCTCTTTGCCTGCCTACTTCCCTCTGATGCTTTGCTAAACCAGGACATGGTGTAACAACACCCAAATCAAGTTACCTGGATGATGTTATCCACAAGGGATAAAGTGCATCCCACATTAGTATAAATGCCTTGGCCTTTACATCCACTTTTATTGCTGGTAAGGGCAGTAAATCTGGTTTTGAGGGCAGTTTACGGGCATTCTGTGGCAGAGACTAGTCAGACTTATCTACCATCAACCATCATGCTTGGAGCAACCAGGACAACCCAGGGGATAGGGCAGAGCTGGGAACAGAATCACTATTTTACCCTCTCCCATTTCTGTGCCCTAGCTTTTTATGGGCAGATTGAAAGGAAAAACAATCAAAGCTAGGTCTGCCAAGAAGCTTGTTTTTCATTTTTGAAAGGCTACAGTATATGTACTCAGAGATATTTCAAAGCCATATATCCAAACAATGCTTTGTTGTCCTCAAGCTACTCAAATCATTTGGAATGAGTACAGTGATAGAATAACCAATATATTTGAAAGTTAAATATGGAAGTTCTTTGATTTTGTTTTTTTCTCCTGCAATATTTTGTAAAGGACAAGATTGCTGAAATGTCTCTGTATTACAGCATCTGAGGAGGGCTCTTTAGGAGACATTCTTTAGTTTGTAAGAGGAATAGGTTACATATATTTATTGCATCATTTCTCATTCTCGCTATGATTGTTGCCAAGGAACAGATTAATGTTATTCCATTTCATAGCAGCAAGGCAGTTGTAATTCCCATGTACAAAATGTCTTCTCTTTGAATAATTGCTTCCTCCTACTTAGAGAAAAGTGTTATATTAATAGAAAAAACTTTGTATGTGGTAATATTTTGTTTCTGCTTTATACAACCATTACCACACAAGATAAAGGCCAGCAAAAAAACAGATGCAAAGATCGGAAAAAAAAAAAAAGTTGATACCTCTTTATTTGACCAATTTCACACCAGCATCACTGAAAGAAATATGTTGGTTAAATAACATAGTAGTAAGACAAGTTCAAAACTAATTCTCCTAATGCTGGTTTTCATCTGATTCTCTTTACAGTCTGTCCATGTCAATGTAAGCTGATTTTAGTCTTCTATATGCATGGTTTTGGCTTATCCATTACCAACTATTTATAAATTTAATTTTTAGGGACAGAAATAACAATGATGGAAAACAGCAGTTTGGTAGCCAACTTGTTTTAGAGATTTTAGAATTCATTTGCAGTTGCTAACATGAGGGGGTAGTCAACCACCTCCTTTGACTCTGCATCTATGCAATTCTGATCTAACTCAAAATTATATGATTGGACAAACTTTGCTTAAGATATGAGCAAGGTCTCTATTCTGTTCACAATGTAGATGGAACTAGTAAATTTATGTTTTCTTAGGGCATAAAGATTAATCTTTCACTCTTTCTTTGCATTGATCAGCTATATAATTCTTGTATCACGAAAATGGTGTGTAAGTCCTATTCCCAAAAGATACCTGGTTCAGCATGGTTTTTCCAAGTCATTTAGATACTTGGAGATAACCAGAGAAAATTTAGGGTTCCCATGCTGTGGAGTAATCGCTGAGGGGTACTTTG
>NW_010534182.1:0-21185 GCF_000687285.1 Phaethon lepturus | reverse complement strand
CAACCTTAGTGATTCTGTGATTCTGTAATACCAGACTTACTGCCCCTCCTTAAAATAAAAAAGTTCTCAGTTCATAAAGCTGTGCAAGTAATAACAAATTACGACCAAAATTGATCCAGTAAACCTCTGCCTCAGCACTTCTGAATGCTGCATAGAACTCAAGCCAAACTTCAGTCCACCTGACTGATGCTTTGAAATGGGTGTAGAAATCTCTGGGGAAGGGAAGGAAAAACCAGTGTTACCTGCGGGCCCCTGTTCTTTAGGGCAAACTGAGACCATGGGTATATTCTGCTAGGTGGGTTCTGTGTGTTCTGAAGCTCTTTGCAGCCTGGTTGGGTGCTTGTTTGTTGTTTTTTGTGCTCCTGTACCTCAGCTGCAGGAGGTGTGGTAGGGGAATGGCCTTGCCACTCAGCAGAATGAGTCGCTGATCTTTACAGTGGCCCCTGAGCTTCTGGAGGATCAGACAGTTGCTGGGATAGCAGCAATTCATTTAGATATATAATGCCGGGAATGACTGGCACAGTTTGGGGAGTTTCCTGCTCAGAAGTGATTCCTGCTTCTTTGCAGCTAAATCCCTTACAGAGTGGAAAGCCAAAGCCTGGGCTGCTGCAGTTGTTTCTCTGAGCATCTGCAGCGATACCAGTGTTGGGCCCCAGTAGTAGTGGTGAGCTTGTCTCACCACTGCTCTCAGCAGAGGAGAAAGCTGATGGCGGAACAAGAAGAGTTGTGGGGGTGGAAAGGAAGGTAGGAAGGGTTCAAAGATGGGAGTATGATGACCTGGGGGCTAGTTGGGAAGAGGCACCCACTGGAGGGGGAAGGAAAAGGAGAGTAACTGCAGCTGTGAGATAAATGAGAACTTGGCACAAACTGGGGGGAAGCTGGAATAAGCAGAAGCTAGAAGCAAGTAGGGGTGTTCATAGTCAGTACGTTAGGCAAGTAGGACTAGCCCAAAGACAGCAACAATAAACAGGATGGACTAAGAGTGAGAGTAAAGCAGCAGAAGTCAGTATTGGGGAATTCCCATGTGTTTGAGGCTGTGATGTTATTTCACAGAAGTTCTGAAAACTTACAGCAGGCAAAACCAGGGAAGATCTAGGTGAAAGTTACTTAATTCTGAAATACCACTAAGAGAAAATTAAATCCTAGCTAAAGCTCAGATTCAGGTCTTGGTGGAAGGAGATGTCTGTGCAGTGAGGGGGACAGACCTAAATTCCCCTTGAGTTCTTGCTCTGGTATATTTGTACCCGTAGGTATTTCTTTCAGTCTCTCCAAGTTAGTGGCTCCTTTAGACACCCGGTCTCTCAGGGCACTGGTTCCTCATGTGCTTAACTCTGACACAAGTCAGCTTAGCTGATTGAAATTTAATTCAGCTTTAATGATGTGGGATTATCTGGGTTGAGGTCATGAGTCCCTTGAGTCACAACTGTACTATTGCAAGCTGCAGTATTAAACGCACAGAAATGTTAGTCCCTTGAGTCACAACTGTACTATTGCAAGCTGCAGTATTAAATGCACAGAAACGTCTAGCATGTATCGCAGAGACATGGACTAGATGGTGCTGCAGGCAGCCTTGGGTTCGTTCCTGCTGCAACAAGAGAAGGTAGGCAGATTCAGTGCAGTACTGAGCCACCTCCATGGGCAAGGAGAGGTCTCGTATGATGGGACTTGGCATGCTGCAAAGACCTGGCTCTGAACTCAGTCCTCGCTTGAGTGTGGATGTATGGTCCCTGCCTTAAGGGACATGAAGCCTTTTTTAAGCAATCCCATGAAAGCACATACATTTGCCATTAAGGGCAATTGGTTCATTTTGAGATGTATGGAGCCCCTGGGTACTCGGCATTAGACTGTAAATGTCCAGTATCAGGATGTCACAGAGCTCAAGATAATGATGTTAAGTGGGTTTCCTGTAGTGTTGAGACCTGGATTTCTAAAGCCTAGCAATGTGTGTCCTTTTCGTTTGTACAGTAGATTTATCCGTGATACTTCAGTGACGAGAAATCCTCCGGAGGAAGCAGGGAAGACAACCCCAAATCTGAAGCATTATTTTTGCTCTCTGCTCATAGTGTCTCTGGGGCATTTTTATCCATTTTTTTAAGGTGTTGTCTTACAGGGATTGTTTTTAACCACCATTTGTTATGTTGGTCATTTTATATGTACATCATTTGATAAACTGGACTAATTTATTACCTAATACAATTTTCAAGTGAAAGCCTTGAAGTAGTCAGGCTCAGAACTATTCATGGAACTGTTTCTTAATGAAATGATTTTCTTCCTAAACAGTGACATAATTTTATATTAACTAAACTCATTTTTCATATTCTTTTGTTTTTAATTGCTTTTCAGTTGAGGTTCTGCAGGACAATTTTAATATGCGACACTTCTTCAGTTAGTAACTCAGAGATAGTTGCAGTGCACTGAGAGATAGATGTAGTAGCACTGTCATAATACTCAAGTAAGAGTTGTAACTCTGCAAAGTGTGTTTCTTGTTTGTGCATAACTGATAAAATATTCTAAATCTTATGCGACACTTCTTCAGTTAGTAACTCAGAGATAGTTGCAGTGCACTGAGAGATAGATGTAGTAGCACTTTCATAATACTCAAGTATCTGCAAAGTGTGTTTCTTGTTTGTGCACAACTGATAAAATACTCTAAATCTAAGGTTATGGCTTCTTTTACTTTTTAGAAGTGGATTTTTGGCTCTTTCCTGAGCCTGAGAAGTTTTCAGTATGGAACAACAGAGCCCTTCCCTCCTCCACTTCTCAAAATGAAAGCCGAAATGCACAACTCAGATTGGCCAAATTAATTTTTTAATTAGAATACATTCCCATTCAGACTTTAATTTAATTTTACTTCTACTCTATAAGAAAGAGACAGTCAGTTACCCTGGTCATTTTGGCTGATATGATTCTTGGCTTTGCTTAAATTATTGATTATAGCAAGGGGAGGGACTTTGTGATGAGAACACCGCTCTCACTAATAGAAGCCTTTCACTAAATCAATTTCTACCATTGCTGCAATGCACCTTTGGGGAGTTGGAGGTTAGCAGCCTTTAGAAGAATTTTGTCTTCAGAGAGTGGATCTGTGCCATACATTTTTCCAAGCCTTTTCATGTTTTTACAGGCAACTAAGGAGAAAAAAACAACATAAATATATTTCCAGGGGTTGATACATAGAGTGAGGGGCTGTTCAGTCCAAAGTTGAGCTGATTAAATCTTGATGTGATTGATATCTAAAGGCTTGTGAGCTGAAAGTACTGTTTCAAAAGCTTGCCTCCTAAGCAGAGTCAGTCAGAAAATACATCAATGTCGTGCAAGCTGGAATCAATTCAGTAGAGAATGCACTGTATGCACACGCTGCTGTAATTCCTGTATAGCCATCTCTCATTTTTTTCCTGGCTTGTTAGAAAACGCAGTCATTTACATGGTCAACATGTGGTCTTTCCTCTGTTACATCTACCGGCGGTTGAATAGGGATGGCTTTTCATTTCTCCCAGCCAAAGCCCAAGCACCATTCCTTGTTAGACTAATTAAGTAACTGTCTGTTTAAACATAGCAGTGTATTTTCCCGTATTTGTGTTGGAGATGCTACACAGAAGGAGAATATGAAGCTGTTTGGACATGTATATAGCAAACTTAAAGGATGCTGGTAGCAGATCAGTACATGTTGAACTATACAGGAGCATCTAGTAACTGTAAGTAACACTTCTATTTTACTTTTTTGTAGCTCTGGCTAACATGTCACTTGGCTGTAGATATTGAATACAACTATTTTATCTGTTAATAAAAATTCTGCTCAGTGGAAGATCAGCTGGTATCTGACAGCTTAAATTGCAGAGTGCATGGTGTGCAGTTAATACTGTAAAGGTGTCTTGCTGAATGCTCCTCATTTCAGTAGTGAATTGACAAGTGATGTTGCAGACTTGTGATCCATAGAGCTTGAAGGTTTTTACATAGGTTTAAAATCATTGTGATCCAGACTTCTAGTTTCTCTTTCACACGTAACAAATTCCTCATCTGGGACTGCTTTACTTTCCTTGCAGTCAAAGGGTAGCAAAAAGTCTTTTTAAATAATATAGGAGCAGTATCTTTAGTAATGCGCTAAAGTTCAAGGTAAAGCAACTTTGTTATACTGAATGAGGTTTTGGGGGTTAGAAATGTGAGGTGGTTTATAGCTGGTATTTGAGATCTGTCAAAGAATGTTGACTAATATCTTGGATTATTTTTTTTTCTTCATTTTGCCAGCTCTAAATCAATCAGTTTAGCTAGCTCAGGAAAACAATCTTGTCAGAAAGCTGGTTCACACAAAACCTTTACACAACTTTTTGTCTTCATTTGTAGAATTGTAATTAAATAGCATAACTGTATTTGCTCTTTACAAAAACAAACAAGTAATAAGGAAAGGTGATCTGGTTTGGCTTATGTAAAAATATTTGAAATTTAGTTAAAATTTTTCTTTTGTAGTCAAACCTCATTTGTCACACACTGTAGCTGACTTTCAAGATAACATTTAGTGTTAAACTCAAATTACCTTCTTTTCTTTTGTGCTTAATTAAACCAGAATATTGAGTTTCCCTTTTTTGGCACAGGAGTCTGTCAGCAGATTGACTAAAGAACTTTGTAGTCTTCTGACTACATTAATTTCCTGTGGTTAATTGTGCTGAAACTTAATCAATGCTTTTTTAACAGACAGATCTGAAAAGTTGGAAGAAGGCGTCAGAAAAATAGAGATTTCAGGGCTAAGCTTCCACTAGCATAGAATAGGAAGTTTATCTGATTTTTTTTTTTTTTTTTTTTTAAATACAGGATTGTGTTTTTTCCACTAAAATGGGTGTTCTGGGCTTTGTAAAATTACATTCTGGATATGTATAGGAAACAAGGCCCTTACGCAACTATCAAAATGAACACTTCCCAGAGGAAACCTGCCTTTTTTGGTTGACTAGGTGTTGCTACCTTGAGAGAGGCTGTTGTTAATCTGTGACAAGCCTCAGCTGTTCCAACACAAAATCAATTCAGCAGTGACTCTGGAAGAGTTGTGGTTTCCCAGGAATGATGTAGAGTGGTGGATTGTCTGAGATGTCTCTGCCAGAAGTAGGCAGAGATGCTGTCTATGAGTTTGAGCAATGTTTCAGGTTGTCTACTTGCAAATTTTGTGAACTTCAGCATAGTAATTATTTTACAGTATTGAGGGGGGGGAAAAAAAAACCCAGTCAAAAAGCTATGATTGAAAAGTTGTGCTCCCTGCAGAGCACACGTGAAATACTCTAGTAATTGTAATTACTGGCTGTATTTTTTAACCTTTCTTTTTATATATTCAAGTATACAACAGAAGCTTTGCTGTAGATGGAGGATTATATCTAGTATTTGCAAAGTAGATATCTTTTTTTTTTTTTCCCCCTCTGCTAACCCACCCTGTCTGCAGGCAGGGCAAGGGGACAGACTGAGCACTGGAAGCAGAAAGGCTCTTCAGAAGGGAGGGAGTTTTCAAACGTTGCTCTCTCTACTGTTAACACATTTATTTTACATCCTCTCTTTAATTACACAGGAATTCTTATAGATACCATGTGTTTATAAAGGCTGTAGTACTGAAGAGTAAGTTAGTACTGATGAATAAGAATAAATGTTTCAATTTATACCAAGAAAACAATTGAAAACTAAATGAAAGCAAAGCTGTTTATTTTTCTTGAAATAAATACACCCTGTCCCCAAACAGGAGTCTAAAAAGAGTGTGTTTTCAAAAACAAGGAACAATTTTAGGTGGTTGTTTATCTTTTAGGGTTTTCTTTCTAATTTTATTTTTCAGCTTTTGTAGGGAGGAGACATGAGAGATTCTGTGGCTTATAGTGAGAGGGTTTTTTGTTGGTGGGGTTTTTTTTGTTTTTTTTAAATGAACAAGCCGCAACTTTCTTATGATTCCAGGAGTTGGGGCTTTAAAAAGTACCAGATACCACAAGACACAATATGAAATTGTAAGCATTTCTGTCAAAAATGATGAAAATAAATGTAAGTGCACGAGAGTAATACTTCATTTCTCTAGTGTTTTAAAAAGTAAGCTGTAAGGCTCATTTATTTCAAAAAGTTTGAATTCTGCAGTGATGAAATTTACTACCTTATTTGGTCATATACTAAAGGCCTTTCGGTGGGATGTGCTTTGTTATTTTATGACTTGCTGATGAGCAAGGTGATGGTCAAAGGTTAGAAGAGAGAGAGAGAAATTTTTTTTTTCCCCTCCTTCTGGTACACTTGTTGCAAAAGGGTCAGTGTAAAGATCACCAGATCAGGTTAGTTTGACTTAGTTACTTTTCTTTTGGTTTATGGCTTTACAGGTGCGATGTCAGGATTGTATGTTGTGCTGCACAGAGTCTTTTATCTGGGCTAATTCTGTTTTCAGAAGGTGGCAGGATTCACTGGGAATTGTTACCAGTGCAGAAACTGAATTTCTAACTAGCATCTCACATCCAGTTGCCATCATCTCTCCTCTCTATTTCTGAATTTTTCTGGAATGCAAATAGCATAAGGGAAGCAAGACTGTAAACATTTACTGACATAAGAGCTCTTTTGAACTGTAGTAATTGTCATATGTAAAAGCTGGTAGTTTTAAGCAGTGTTAATTACCTCTCGAGAACAGTGAGCTCTACAGTAATCACTAAATGAAATCTGCTCTTTGTGGTATTTCTAGTATGTTGTCCTTTCCTTATTCATAAAGATATTTAAGCCTGATAGACTTATTTGCCTGTAGAGAAATTTTTATCTATCAGATGGCTCTGTACAATTTAGTATAAAGTAGTGACATCTTCCTTTTAGATACATGGTAATATAAAATGAAGGTGACAAATGTGTAGGGATAATGATATTCAGTCCCATAACTCCTGCATTGCTGTTGTCGTATGAGGTTATAGTGTATCTCAGGGTAGGGAATTGTGTACCTTTATACTTATGAGAACAAATTTATTGTGGATTTTCCTTCTGGGAATATATATATCTCCCTTAGAGGAAGCTTGGATATATTGATTTGAGGTTTCTCATGTCAGGTGTGGCTTTTTAATCTGACTCAGTATAATTGTTATGGTTACTTTTATCAAAGTCTTTCAGTAATGTTAATTCCACTGTTTCCAATGCAAACTAATATACTGACTGGAAGCTAGAGCTCACTTTTACAAGCATTAGAGGTTACAGTTCCATTTTGTATATCAGCAGGTAAGAATGGCCATATCCAGCAGACCTTAGACTCATGTAGTTCTTTATGGGTTGCCTCTGACAGTGGTCAGTAGCAGAAACTTATGGGAGCAATAAAAACAAAAACCAGGGCTGGCATAAAGTGGTCATCTCCCTATTATATCTTTTTCAGTTTCAGCAATTGGTTGTTTTAAGGCTTTCAGACTTGGTATGTCATTCATGTTGTCTTTTTTAATTGCTCTTGATAGACTAACAATTTATGTAATCATTTTTCGTGTCTTTTGTATTTCTGGCATCCACAACATCCTGTGACCATAAGCTCCATAATTTAATTGTCTTGTTTGAAAAAGTACTTCCCTTTGTTACAAAATTGCTTCCAAATAATTTCATTAGGTGCCCATTGCTTTTCTGCTGTAAGCAGCAGTAAATAACAGTGAATGATCATTTCCTTTCCATCCTTGCCTTCTCCCTACCATTCATGATTTTATAGATTTCTGTGACATCCTCCCCTCCTCCCTGTCATTCTTCTCCAAGCTCAAGAGCCCTACTACACTCAACATCCCTGCCTGCAGAAGCAGTTTTACCTGTCTTTATGTCTTTTCTAGTTCTGCTATGTCAATTTTTGTAATAGGGCACGTGGAAGTGCACGCACTAGTCCTGTGATAGTTCAACTCTATGTTAAAGCAGTAGGCACAAAGGTTTTTGTTTTGATCTTAGCTCCTAACATAATTTTTTTTCAACTGCCAGTGAGTACCAAGCTGCTGTTTTCAGAGAACTCTGTGACCTTCATCCTTGCAGAGTGCCAAAAGATGCCTGCCATTGCATATGAGCATTTTAAGTAGCAGAATAGAAGAGTAACAGTAAAGGAGCTTTAAGAAATTAATAAAAACCAGGACATGAACATCTGTGTGGTGAAGGAAACTGGAAAGTGAGAAAAGCAGCAGTGAGAAAGTGAGAAAAGCAGCTCTTGAAACCATGTGTGTCCTAATCCTGTAGGACCTATTTGCAGTCTTGGTTTTGCACAGCAGCAAAGGTAAATATCAATCCAGAAAGGGAACTCTTCTCATCCTATGTAACTGTGGTTTTCTTACTTCTGAGAACTGCCTGCAGCCCTGTGGCGTGTTCACAGATTGTAACATTTTCAGCAAAGGTTAGATACTGTTTTCAGCTGAGGGAAGGACCACACTATTACTTGTACATCTCTTGATAATTTTGCTGTTTCTGACAATTTGTGATGACAATCAGCTTGTCTTTTCCATAGTGGTAATAGATCTCCATGGCTTGTGGTGTATCATATACTAGAGATCTTTTGTGTATTGTTTTTACTGTGCTTTGGCACATTTACATTCTTACCAAGGAAGTGTTTTGAGGGAGATTCTAGCTCAGGTTTCACAATAAAGGAAACTTCTGAAGCTGTTATATTCTGGGCATATGCAGCTGTAAGGACAGTTTGTCCTCAGCTTTTAAAAGAAGTGAGTAGCTATTTGCTAATATACTTTGAATTGAAGTAGGTGATGTTTCACAATCGCAGGTGAAATTCTGTCGTGGTTCTGCAGAATTGCAAAATTCAGCCTTCCCTTTTTCTTTTTTTAAATGCTTGTCTGGCATAAGAATCCAGCTGATGTGTGTTAGGTTTGTTTCTGGCTACTGTTTGCTGACTTAGACTTGCTTTTGCTAAGTTAGACTTGCCATGATGATTGGTGACACAGTTAATTTTCTGAATTTTCTTCTAATTCTTATTAGTGGTTATGTCAGATATACCAATTCTGTCTCCTTAAACCTGGATTTCTGAATCTAGCTTCAGCAACCTGTATAAAACTATCCCTGTGAAAAATAAATACAAAATTCTATTGCTAGAGTGCCACAAAGTAGATTTTTTTTTTTTTTTTTTAGTGCTGGATGGATGTTTTCAGGGAGGATTAGTATCTCTGAGTTTACTTAAAACCAAAAGGTGTCTAGATGGTATGGATAAGGATTTAATAGAGAGTTTATACCAATGTGGCAATGTGAAATACTTAAATAAATTTCCAGGCTAGGTGAGCCCCATGTGTGTTATCCCTTGCTCACGGTGGGTGAAATACAGCCAGCTCCCCAGACGCTTGCATCTGCTGGCAGAAGCCCCAGTTCATAAAGCCTTCCTGTTTGTGGTGGGTTGACCCTGGCTGGATGCCAGGTGCCCACCAAAGCTGCTCTGTCACTCCCCTCCTCAGCTGGGTAGGGGAGGGAAACTGTAATGAGAAGCTCGTGGGTCAAGGTAAGGACGGGGGGAGATCAGTCAGCAGTTACAGTCATGGGCAAAACAGTCTCAACTTGGGGAAATTAGTTTCATTTATTACCGATCAAATCAGAGTAGGATAATAAGAACTAAAACCAAATCTTAAACCACTTTGCCCCTCATCCCTCCCTTCTTCCTGGGCTCAAGTTCACTCCCAGTTTTCTATACCTCATCCCTGCCAGTGGTGCAGGAGGACAGGGAATGGGGGTTGTGGTCAGTTCATCACACGTTGTCTCTGCTGCTCCTTCCTCCTCAGGGGGAGGACTCCTCACACTCTGCCCCTGCTCCAGCATGGGGTCCCTCCCACAGGAGACAGCCCTCCGTGAACTTCTCCAATGTGAGTCCTCTCCATGAGCTTCTCCAACGTGAGTCCTTCCCACAGGCTGCAGTTCTTCACGAACTGCTCCAGCCTGGGTGCCCCCATGGGTGCCGTCCTTCAGGAACAGGCTGCTCCAGCGTGGATCCCCCACAGGGTCACAAGTCCTGCCAGCAAACCTGCTCCAGCCTGAGATCCTCTCTCCATGGGGCCACAGGTCCTGCCAGGAGATTGCTCCAGCGCAGGCTTCCCTCAGGGTCACAGCCTCTTTCGGGCATCCACCTGCTCCACCTTGGGGATCCTCCCTGGGCTGCAGGTGGAGATCTGCCCCCCCGTGGAGCTCCATGGGCTGCAGGGGCACAGCCTGCCTCACCATGGTCTTCACCATGGGCTGCAGGGGAATCTCTGCTCCAGCGCCTGGAGCACCTCCTGCCCCTCCTTCTGCTCTAACCTGGGTGTCTGCAGAGTTGTTCCTTTCACATATTCTCACTCCTCTCTCCAGCTGCAATTGCTGTTGTGCAGGTTTTTTTTCCCCTTCTTAACTATGTTATCCCAGAGGTGCTACCACTGTTGCTGATGGGCTCGGCCTTGGCCAGCAGTGGGTCCATCTTGGAGCTGGCCGGCATTGGCTCTATTGGATACAGAGGAAGCTTCTAGCACCTTCTTACAGAAGCCACCCCTGCAGCCCCCTCACTACCAAAACTTTGCCACGCAAACCAAGTACACCATTGTACATGGTATACATTGCATTTCATGTATGGGTCTACGTATTGCGCAGGAGAAGACTTAGTTCAACCGAAGCAAGACTATTTCTGAAAAGCATAGTTTTTGTTGTTGGTTGTTTTTTTGGTTTTTTGTGGTTTGGTTTTTTTTTTTTTTAAGTCTCCAAGCTTGAAGGCTGGGAAGTGCAGCTGAGTTCACATCTTACAAGGCCTCAACACAGCCTTTAGCTGCCTGATGTGCCTGAGCTTCTCCCTTAACATACGTCTTTGCAGGCAAACTGTAGGCCCTGAGGGCCAATGCATTGCTTCCTGAGCTTGTGCAATATTTCATGCTTATGCACCGCTAAAAAAAGAAAAAAAAGAGAGGGTTTTCACCATAATAACTGTTTTTCCCTTCCCTTCAGTACTGTAGCAACACGAAATTAATTTGGAGGTGAGGAAACATTAGGTCTTCAGCTTCTATGTTGGAAAAAAAATGAGTCTTCAGTTCTCTAGTGCACATTTGCCTATAGCTTTAAAGTGGCAAACTACTCCATTATATAGATTGTTAAAAGTAACATTCTGGCTTTTACTGATAGTACTAAATTGGGTAGGATGGGGTAAGAATTACTTTTCTGCCCGATCAGGAAGAGCAGCCCTTCGTGTGGGACAGAAGGGGACTCTGGCATGTGGACACACCAGAGAACAGCGGCTGGTCTCTGTCTGCACACCTTGATCTTGTGGTTGGTCTTTGAGTGCAGGGAGCCTGCACAGGTCCATGGGAGTGTGCAGAGTCTGGGCATGACACTGGGGAAGTTACTTACTGCATCTCGGACCTCTTCTCCTATCTCTGCCTGGCTTTGTTTAAAATGGGGCTCTCACTCTCCTGTTTCACAAGGTTGATGTGAAGATAAAGTCATTTTCACGGCATCCTAGAGCATCTGCTGCGCTGTGTGTGGAGCCGTGGGTCTGCATAGACTGAGGGATGAGCAGAGCTTGCATCTGAGATGGGAAATGGCTGTTCTTGCACGTTTTGGTTTTTCTTGAAGCACAACATTTAATTTCAGAGACTAACTCCATTGTAATTCAATTTTATGTTCTGTTTTCATTGAATCATTAAATTCAGAAAAAGATTTTTCTCATGTATTTGCACAGTGCTGGAAATGAAGCTGGGAAAAGTTTTAGTCAATCCATCATTTGAATTGTATGTCTGTGCCACTGGACAACCTCACTAGCTTTTAATAAGCCAATCGTATGCACAAAAGCCACAAATGAGCATTTCTGTAAAATTTCAGACTGTATCAATTTATTTATGTGGTATGTTCTCCAGAGAAGTACAGCCCTTCCCTTCTCTCCATTGTTCCCCCTCCTGAAGTCAGTAGGCTTCATATTTTAGATGAAGAAACTTATTTGCCCAGTACCTGACTTTTATGCATATTTCTTTTTTCTGCAATTCCTGTTCTAAAGGGAGAAGAAAGTAGTGCCTGCTAGTCAGATTCCTTCTTCCATGTTCTACCATACTACTTTTGTCTTTCAGATTAAAGAGACATTCACTAATGTCACCAAATTTAAACTACTGAGGCTCTTTCTATTCCTTAGTTGAAACGAATCTGATAGAGTGCAGTCCAAGCCTGTTGCTGTTCTTTAGGACCAGGACTTGATGGTAAGTGTATTGTAGTGAAGTAAGGGAATAAGATCTGTCCATCTGTCTTTTGTGGCGTGTGTCAGGTTAAGCAGCACCAGCCACTAGCAGAAGGTCTAAGAGAGATGGGACCCACTCTCTCTTACAGAGCCAGGCCCAGCAAAACAGAGTTACAGGTCAGGAGATAGTGAACTCTGTAACGTTTGATGCTTGTAAAACAATTTTGCTTGGAAATAAGGCATTATGGTGCAGCAGTTCCTGTGTGGAGAGTTGAAGCGGCTGAGATGACCGTGCTGCTGTATGCCATACGTTGGCGTAGTGTCTCCTCCCGCTCTGCAGGCATCTTGCGTCTTGAAGTCAGAAGGACATCTGTGTTTAACTGCTTTCTGTGTCAGTATTTATAGACTGAATCTTTCCATTTTGTGTGATTATTCCAGATTATATTTGTTTGTTGCCCAAAACGAAGTCATTAATGGTCTTTTCTGCGGATCGTTTGACAGTAACATATCGATTTGCTTTGAGGGGACAGGAGAATTAGACTCTTTATTGTAGTAGAGAAATACATAAATTTAGAGCTGCCACCAAAGTGATTTTTCCCTGTTTTTCTGCCAAATGGTTGGCTGCTGTTGTGGAGACAGATGAATTTTGTGGGGTTAAGGAAGGCTGGGCCCCGTGCATGTGCAAATTGCTTTTGCTGCGCATGCTGTGCAGCGCGTCTGCCGGTGCAACAGTGTGTGTGCAGGCTTTGCTGTGTGAGTGCGTTGTCCCTTGGCTGAGATGGCTGTTTAATTTTCATTCTTTAGACTAGACAAATTCCCCTGTCCAAAACAATACAAAGTAGTTAAATAGGGTATGAACCCAGACCACAAGATCATATGCTGCAATCCTGCTTTCTGTGAGGAAAGGCATGGGAAGAAGAGATACTATGCAAAAAAAAAAAAAATCAGAAAAGCAGATGCAGATTGTTGCTGGACTGTTTTAGCCCTGAAAGCTAACTCACGTGACCATTTTTAGTGATTTGCTAATGAGGAAGAAGATACTACTCTGGATGGATTATTTGTTGCTTAGAGTCCTCCATGGTGAGGAGGTCCCTTGGAGTGCAATCCCACAATGCACAGTCATGGTGGATGTAGACCAAGTTAGAGGTACGGTCTGCTTGTGTGTTTGACTATTATTTTTAAGTAAAAGCTTTTGCCATCTAGTGGAAAGAATAGAGAACTAGCATTTCAAATAAGCAAGAAACCTACTAATAGTGGTCATGTGCGAAGTGTATTTGTAAGCAGGAGTAACTCACTTGCTGGAACAGTACCAAATTATTCTGACCTGTGGAAATCAGTTGGTAGAAATCTTTCGAGGTAATGGTGAGTTTTGTTCACATAGTATTTGAGGCTCTATCTCATTTAAGTACAAAGTTGGTGAAAAGGGCATTCATCTGGACGCTGCTTTCACTCACTCAGGACTCATTTTCGTTCTACCCTGGAAGGTACCTGCCTGCTCCTCCCTGAATCTTGGACTTGGCCAGTATGCTTTGAATGCCTCTGTGGTGGCTCACTCCTCCCACCAGTGGGATGGGGAAGAGAATTGGAAGAGCAAAAGTGAAAAAAACTCGTAAGTCAAGATAAATAAGTGAAGATAAATAAATAAATAAATAAAAGAACAAGTGATGCAAGCATAATCACTGACCAGCTCCCACCAGCAGACCAATGCCAGTCTCTGGCTGGGGGCAGAGTGAGAAACCAAGAAGGTCTTGGCCCTATGCAAGCACTGCTCAGCAATAACTAAACCACTGGTGTGTTTTCAACACTTGTTTGGTCACAGATGTAAAACACCAGACCTTACAGGCTGCTGTGAAGAAGATTTAACTTCATCACAACCAGACCCAGTACAGACTCTTAGTTGCCCAACTCTCCTAATGTTCATCAAGAGATGGAGATCTCGTCACACAGTAAAATTGGTGCAAGAGCTGTAGGATGTCCTTCTGCTACAGCACTTGCAGGTAACTATTGATCAGCCTTTGCTGCAGCTGATGTGGTCTTTCCTCTATGTCAGCCATTTCATGTTGCCACTGCTGTTTCACCTGACTAAGCAACCACCCTCCTCCAGGTGGGACAGGTCTTCCCAGAGCCTGGCTTCTTCCTGGTCCACAGCTTCTGCCATGACAGCCCCCTTGAGACTGCAGGTCACCTCCAAGTCTTCCTTCCTTCCTTTGCTGGACTCTGCTTATTTTGTGGCTGGATATTTTTGGTTGGTGAACAGCCTAGTCCTGTTGTTCTTACCTATTTTTGGCCCAGGAAGGAACACATGGACCTTTCCTCACGGTCCTCCTGTGGTACTTTCCCCCACTGCTGCTGCTATTAGTACCAACTCCTGTAAATGTAAGCTGCGGTGCTGCTTTCTCACTGCTTCACCTCTGGACCTCAGGCTGTATTGCCCTTGAGCAGACACCTCACAGAGCCATGAAATTCTCCCACTTAAGCAGGACAAGTAGTACTGTCCTGAACACTTGTCCAGGGCTGTCATCAACAGTTCTTCTGAACTTCTCGAAGTCACTTGCCCTTGCGTTTTTTTGGTTATTGTGCTAGTACTTTGGTCCTTACGTCAACAGGTTGGGGTTTTGTGGTTGAAAGGGAGAAGCAGCCAGGACATCAAAACAAGTGGGTTTAGTGGTGTGGTTTTTTTTCCCCTGAGTGTTGACAAATGGTTGGACTTGATGATCTTGAAGGTCCTTTCCAACCTTAGTGATTCTGTGAAATCTGCTTTCTTCTCTCCTCCTTAAGATTAGTCATCTCTGCTTGAATGCCTTGTATGCCTGTAGTAACTAATGATTTATACAGCAGGACGAAGATCGCATCACATGGAAAAAATCGTATAGGCAATTCATCCCAAACTTCCTTAGGATTTTTAAGAAGTCAGTCTTTTCTGTTTATGGTTTATGTTACAGCTGATCAAAACAGCAATTCATTTGGGCACAGATTGTCAGGTTACGTGTATGCCTGTAAATCCCACATTTCAGCACTCTTTCCTGGAACCTGTTTGAGAATCTTCCTCTTCCCAAACACATGCAGCTGGTTCAGTGATTCGGCAAGGAGGATAACAGGGTTGTCATGACAACCAGTTGCATGCTGTGAGAAAAGATGATGCCAAATGACCAGTTTCTGGCTGTTTGTCACTCCTTGTTGAGTAATGTTCCCCAAATTAGACAGGCTTGTCCGATTTATAATTACTTGTCCTAGGGGCTTGCATTTTTGCTGCATTTGTTTATGAGATAGCATTCATGCTTCTTGCAATGATGCTCAGGCCAGACAACCTGCTGACCATCGTTGTTGTGAATAATAAGGGTAGGTGGTACTGTTGATTATGCTGTAGTGCATGCAAAGTGAGGAGAAAATTTGTCTTTGGGGTCTTTTTTTTTTAAATCTGAGCAACTTAAACTTGCACATTTGAGCCCACTACAGGGGAAATAAATGGGATAGAAACATTCAGGGCCCGTGTTCTTTCTATTGTGCTGTTTAATGGAGAATGTTCCTACAATTTTGTTTGCCTTCACTCATTAACACAACATGTCTTTCTCTCCGTTCCAATGCCTGCCTTGATCTTCAATGTGTGTATGGGGTGGGGGAGGAATATGCTCCCTTTAGGATCAAATCCTGGATCTGCTGAAGTAATTGGCATCTTCTTAAGAAGACTGAGTTTGTGGCTTGCTTTTCCTTTGGTTTTGCTTTTATTTAGGCCCAGAAGGTAGAAGGAAAACATTTTTATTTCAGGATTTTGGAAGTTCAGAAGAGGAAAAAACAATTTCCTCCTGTACCTTTCCTTTTCAATACAACTTTTTTATCCTCCTGTCTTCCCAGTACCTTTCTTATGCTTCCCCTTGTGTACCCGGAAGGATGGCATCTGTAACACACACGTGATATTGTGTGCCAGCTTTTTCATTATGCTTCATCCCAACAATGAAGCAAACCATCAGATTTGAAGCTAGTGGTTTCCCATTGCTGCCTGAACACTAGGACAACATGGTGGATCCTGTTGCCATTACAATTTTTGACATAGGAAACTTTGATGCAGATCCCTTATTTAAAACAAGGCGCTTTTCCGTTTGAATTCCTTCATTTACATTTACACTGCACATTTACATTGTTCACCCACTGCTGGAATGGGAGCAATGGGAGTGCCAGAGACTGACAAGTGCATTTACAGATTTATTATTGGCCAGATTACTTTTCTAAATTTAGATAACCCTGAATGTGTCCCTGTTTGGACCATCATGCTTCTAGTCTGGACACTGAACACTCCTTTTCAGTTAACTTTTCACTATGGAAATATACTTTTGAGATGTTGGTAGATAATCAAAGGCTATATCAAATCCTGTGTTTCTGAAGAAAATCCCTTTTCTTCAGAGGATTTTTACAGGAGCAAAATTATTAAAAAACAGTTCTAAGAATTGACATAACTAAGCTAGGAATACGAAAAAAAGTGAGTTCTCATGTTTATCTCTGTAGAGTATAGGTATTTTATTTCCTAACCTGTTTGGATAATGTAGACCAGGTGCTCACAAGTACTGTTGAGCTTTGTGGATAGATGGTCTCACATCGTCATCTCACATCGTCATTCTACCACCATGCAGTGGAGGGAGTCCTCTTTAGTTGGAAAGACAGTAAGAAAATCAGGCTCCACTCCAGTGGAGCTGCATTTACATAGCCAGAGACTGCTGCCGCTTCCAAGTAGTGGAAATTAATCCCTTAAAAAGCAATGCACTGATGTCCCTTTAATGATGCAATGATACCTCTCATATTTCCCTGAATATATTTTCTGTCTTATTATGTCTACCTTGGTGCTCTTTCCCAATTAAAAAAAAAAAAAAATGCTTTTAAACTGAAGTAACACAGTTAAAATTGTCCTGTTGACATTGGTTTTATTACTGTGCACCTCCCAGGTACAGAATTCCCAGTACTCTGATGGCTCTTTTACATTCTCTCTTTTGAAGAGACTTTTTACTTTTACATTCTCTCTTTTGAAGTCATGTATGCTGCCAACCTTGAGCCTTTTGGGACTGAAGTTCCTCCTACTCAAGGATATTCTTGGACATAATTTGATGCCCTAGCTATGTTGGTTGGTGGGATTTGTTTTTACCTAAAGAAGAGCTATGCATCCAAAACACATTTTTTTCCAAGTAAATCTCCTGGTTCAATACAAGTTTTATTGCATTAGACTTTAATTGCTTAAGAGTATTTTGCACAGGAAGTAGGTCTGTTTGGCCTTTAGTGAACTAGGTTTGAGGCTCTTGTTCCCTCATGCACAAGAACCTAAGTAGAGAGGCACTGACAGTTTGATCTCTGTCCCCAGCACCTTGCTTATCACCACCAAGTTCTCTTCAAAGTGGAGATAACACCTAGTTGCTCCTTTTATCCATTTTTGTTTAGTTTATCTAAGGGAAAGCAGAAAGTTTGTTTGTTATGGTCTGTTTTACATTATATCTTTGTTCCCATACAGTTTCCTTGCATTTTTTGGTGCATTTTTCCTTGAGGTGTCTATTCCTGAGATATCTAGCTTTTCTTTCTATCACACAAGGTGATCTTTTGCTTCCAGTCCTAAGTAACATGTAAATAAGCTAGTCATCTTCCACTACCTTACCTACAGAAAGGGAAGGAGCTAGATTATGTTTCTTCCAGACAGGAGTGTTGAGATTTGTTATTGAAATGATATGGTATCTTCTTAGTCTTTATCGAGAAAAGATCTTGATTCATTTAACTTGGCACAAGCACAATGTCATACAGTCAGATTTTATTACTGGAGTGGTGACAAACTAACTTATGACAATGGTGGGTGGAGTATTTGGCTTATTTAATGCTGGTAAATGCAGACTTTGCTAAGGATGATGGAGATAGTGCTTTATTGGATAACACAGTTTGGTCCATAAGAAGTCAGTTCATACATTCCACCTTTGTTATAGCACCAGCTCAACCCTAACTGAACATTTTACATTGGTGTAATTCTTTCTAAAAAAGATGAGTAGTTATTGTCTGAAGACATTAACACAACTTACTCTTAAATGAAAATATACTGTGCTGTACCTTTGCTTTCCTGCTCTTCCAGAAGGTGCCTCCAGAGCTCCTGCCATTTTCTTTCCGTCTATACTTGTTTCTGAATGATTGCATTTGATCTTCAGTGCAAGGGATTTCTAGCTGCGCCTGCAGAAGAAAACCTGAACTAGTTAAAAGCTGCTTCAGCTTCATCACAGTTAGTCTCTCTAATTACAAAATATCCACAAGAGAGTTGGGAATGGCATCTGGAAAGCTGCATTGCATTTAGATACAGGATGTACTGTTTGTATCTGCTGTGATGGCACCGATGCGACTTGCGCTTGGTGAGTATTGACCTTGCCTTACACAGGATGTCTGTTAGGAGGGTACAGTTTGTGGCATTGCAAAATGATGGAAAAATAAATGGTCTCCATTTACTGCACAAGGCTGTAGTTTTAATTTCTATTTAATTGAACAGGGGCTAAAGAATGATTCATAATGGCAGCGATTTGATTACTATCCTTTCCCCTGAAACAGCACTAAAATAAGTTATAAAAATACTAGTAGTGCCAAACAGCTTGGTCACCAATTACACGTATTCTTCAGTGAATTATTAATATAGTTTATTACCATCTCTTTTCAATATTGTAACACTGTTTTCCTAGATCAGCCTCAGATAGTAAAATAATTTGAACTTGAAATAAAAATGTAATTACTAAAATTTCTAATTGTTATGCTAAACTGAGTATCTGAACTATAGCTACAGCATGGAATTTATCACTGCTCTATGTTAGGTGATTAACAGAGGCTGCCATTTGGAGAAGGGAATTACAAACAGGAATATGTTACATTACATTGCCTTTATCCAGTCTTCTTTAGAATACAAAATGTGTTCACAAAGCTTTCCTAGCTAGAATTGCCGGTTAAAGTTGGCTGTGTTTATGGTTTTGTGGAGGTACATCTATGTTGCTAGTTGTTTAAAAGAGTGAATTAAT
Source organism: Phaethon lepturus (assembly GCF_000687285.1). Taxonomy (NCBI): domain Eukaryota; kingdom Metazoa; phylum Chordata; class Aves; order Phaethontiformes; family Phaethontidae; genus Phaethon; species Phaethon lepturus. The sequence goes on along the minus strand of NW_010534182.1, from coordinate 2,063 downwards.
AGGTTTCTTTGCATAACAGACTTCATTTTTCCAGTGTTTTTGAAGTTTTAACTGCTTTCCTCAGTTGTTCTGATACCAGGATGAAGGCTGTATTCTTTTTTTTTTTTCAATTACAGGCTCCATGTTTCAGCCATTTACACAAAAATTCAGACGCAAACATTTATTTCTGAGTGAAACTTGACCAGACAGTTTCAGCAAGTTTTCAGAAAGCATTTCAGACTGTTTTACTCCTTTGTACATTTATTAAAAATAGAAACATTTATTAAAAATAAAAACAACTAGTTATACTTTAAAAAAAAAAAATCATTCTTTGGTACTTTTCTAGAAGGAACTATGGTGCTGAGTCTAAGCAAGCTTTAGGTAGAGGGGAAAGGGAAATTTTCCCAAGTGACTTGGCAGGTCCTGGTGCAGGAAGGTGGTGGAAACATGAAAGCCCAGTGAAGTCCCCTCTGTGTTTTTCAGTTTTACTCAAATGAAGTTAGCTTCTCATCTTAAATCACATCTTTCATGTTTTTATGTAATCTTCCATTTTAGTTCTCAAAATCCTCTACCATGTCTCTCTTATTGTAAAGTTTTTTTGCCAGAATTGACCTGTGCTTCTTCCATAATAACATCCCCATGAATAGCAGGTTTGGGGATATTCCCCTGTACAGACAAGGCTTAGTCTTCTGTCTTCAGTGAGGCAAAAGTCCAACAGAAAAATATCAGTCCTCCCCTGCGACCTCTCCTTTGACGTGAGTCTGCCTGCAGAAGACCAGCTGTGAACTTCTAATTATGCTGACCTTTAAGCTGGTAGCGCTGCATTTCAGGGGTTGGATGGTGACAGCTCACACTTATCTTAGGCAGATTTCCAGGCAGCAGCTTGCCAGTGAAGACTCGTTGATGGATCCATGCCAGTGTGGGCAGATCTAGGATGAGAGGCGGCCTGCCTTGCCAGTGACGGCTCTCATGCACCCTGTGATCAGTCGAGGACAGAAAGTGAGGTGAAGGATCAGCTGCAAGCTGACTGCCTAGTCTCCTGCGATGAGGACTGACTTTGGACTTCATTTCTGGAGTGTATGTAGGAAGTGGAGCCAACCCTGCTCAGTAAGGTCTTTCTCCAGAAAGAGAGTCTGCAGTGCTGTGTGAATCTGCATGATGCCTCATTCCTGTGCAGAGTATTGAATTAGTTACATCTTAAAATAGTCTTTTCACTGATAAGAATTTGACTCTTTCTTGCTGTAGAAAGACAAGTTATACAGATAATATGAATACAAGTTTCTTAAAGAAACTCACTGTCTGCTTTCTCATACAGCTTAGCCACAATGGCGCTCTCTTACTCTAGTTCAGTATTGTTTTCCTGTTGCTTTATGCATTTTATATAAGAAATGTCTTACAGTATAGTCTTTCAGGAGATCATGGTTTACTGTAATACACATGGTAGGTGAACCAACCCCAATACAACAGGATACTTTTTTTTTGTGAATCATGCTCTAAATTTCTGTAGTAAGCCATGCTTTCCATATTACCAGAGCTTGCCAATGTGACGCCCATCTACAAGGCCAGAAGAAGGATCCTGGGAACTATAGGCCTGTCAGCCTGACCTCTGTACCGGGGAAGATCATAGAGTGGTTGGTCTTGAGAGTGTTCACAGGGCATGTGCAGGACAAGCAAGGGATCAGGCCCAGCCAGCATGGGTTCATGAAAGGCAGGTCCTGCTTGACCAACCTGATCTCCTTCTATGACCAGGTGACCCGCCTAGTGGATGAGGGAAAGGCTGTGGATGTTGTCTACCTGGACTTTAGTAAAGCCTTTGACAGCATCTCCCACAGCATTCTCCTGGAGAAACTGGCGGCTCATGGCTTAGACAGGTTTATTCTTCACTGGGTGAGGAACTGGCTGAATGGCTGAGCCCAGGGAGTTGTGGTAAACGGCGTTAAATCCGGCTGGCAGCCGGTCACAAGCGGTGTTCCCCAGGGCTCGGTTCTGTGGCTGGTCTTGTTCAATATCTTTATAGATGATCTGGATGAGGGAATTGAGTGCTTGCTCAGTAGATTTGCAGATGACACCAAGCTGGGCAGGAG
>NW_010534181.1:0-6876 GCF_000687285.1 Phaethon lepturus | reverse complement strand
GTGGGAGTGGCTGGAGAGCTGCCAGGTGGAAAAGGACCTGGGGGTGCTGGTCGACAGCCGGCTGAACATGAGCCGGCAGTGTGCCCAGGTGGCCAGCAAGGCCAGCATCATCCTGGCCTGTATCAGAAACAATGTGGCCAGCAGGAGTAGAGAAGTGATCGTGTCCCTGTACTTGGCACTGTTGAGGCCGCATCTTGAATACTGTGTTCAGTTTTGGGCTGGAGCGTGTCCACAGAAGGGCAACGAAGCTGGTCAGGAGTCTGGAGAACAAGTCTTATGAAGAGCAGCTGAAGGAACTGGAATTGTGTAGTCTGGAGGAGGCTGAGGGGACACTTTATTGCACTTTACAAATACCTGAAAGGGGGTTGTGGTGAGGTTGATGTTGATTTCTTCTCCCAAGTAACTATTGATAAGACAAGAGGAAACGGCCTCAAGTTGCGCCAGGGGAGGTTTAGATTAGATTCTTTACTGAGAGCGTGGTCAAACATCAGGCTGCCCATGGTGGTGGTGGAGTCACTATCACTGGAAGTGTTCAAAAATGTGTGGACATTGCACTTGAGGATATGATTTAGTGGGCTTGGTGGTGTTGAGTTGATGGTTGTACTTGATGACCTTAAAGGTTTTTTACAACCTTAATGATTCTGTAATTCTGTGAACTTTATTAAGAAGCATGATAGGCAGTGTATTTTCTCTGAACTGTGAGAAGACAACCACGTCCACCTGAAAGCCCCAATGAGATCTTGTAGGCAGAAGCTAAATCTGACTGCTGCGTTAGTCTTTATGGAATTTGAAGCTTTCTCCAGTTTTTAGACATAGATTAACTTTCATTTGTTCCTACACGCTGTGCAGTTTCACTTCCAAGAGGAACACAAAGAAGCTTGTAGTTTTATATTATATATACTGATTCCTCCATTGACTACTTTATATGAAGCATAGGGAAATAGTGTGTCTGATAATCATTTGCAAGATCAGGACTATGTCTGTTTGTGTGTTTATATACATTTGTGTCATACCTATGTTTGCTTTATAGATCACTTTTTACTTGCAAGAAAGTGCTAAAGAGAGGAAATAATTTGAAGGAGGAAAAGGAATTAAGAAAACTTAGAATCTCTGAAACAGTGTAATATGAGGGGAGAAGAGAGAGGATATAGTGAGGAAAGGTTTGCTGGAAAGGGGAATAGAGTCTATTAAAATTACTTGCAATCAGGCAGAAATTTTACTGCGTTTTTTTCTCAGGGGAAAGAAATCTTGAAGGTGCTTCCTCATTTTACACCGTAATTTCTTAGAAAAAAAGTCTTACAGTAAGAACCTCTGGTGTGATTGATGATTGACTTAATTTATTAATTGAGTTTGTTCTTGATATGTTTCATAATGGTATCTGTGAACTCCTTATTAGTATTAAAAATTTCTTCACTCTACCATTTGTTGATAAATGTTTTCTTCTATTGTAGTTATTACTTCAGGGGTATAGGCCCTCACTAAAGAGAATTTATTTTTGTGTTGTGTAATAATTTGAGGAATTTTGTCATGATGTTAAAGTGTTGAACTGCTCTTGGAAATTAATGCCTAGTATAAACCAGATTTTTGTTAATAGTACAAATGTTAGACTGTTAGTATGTGTATTAGATTATTAGATCCATGGGTAGAATATAGGTAATGTTTCTATTTACACTATAAATTTATAAAAAAAAAATCTGAATTAAGATATCTACATTTTGGAAAATAATTCCAGGTTTCTTAAGTATCTCAAAGCAGTGCTTATAATTTGTGCTGTTGTACCTGACTCGTGAAAAACAGTGGTATCGATAGGAATTTTTTTAGTGGTGTTGATAGGAATTTTTTTAAGTGTTAAGATGGTATAGATCTTCTTCAAGAATATTAAGAATGAAGATGTGAAAGTGTTTATTAAGCAAGGACAAAGTAATTATTTTCATGGCACTGTGGATATTTCAAATGTCATCATTGGACTAATTTATTCTTTTAAAAATTTATTTTAGAGAAAAAGATTAAAGATATATGGAGAATATATTTAATATTTTACTTTCTAAAGTCATATTTTTTCAAATGGTGTTCATTTGTTCACCTTTTATATGTGATGGTGGAGGTCTGAATTCCTTTTGCATGAAGGATTAGAGTTGTTACTTTCTGTTGAAAGAGGCACAGGGTAAACTTGCAGTATAATACAAACATAATTTCAAAATAGATTTGTAATGTTTTCTGTGACATTCCTTCTTGTCTTTGCTTCCTAGCTCTTCCAAAGACTGGAAATGACAAGAAAAAATACATGTTAAAAAACCCTCCTGTTTAGTAGTGTATTTCATAGATCACAAAATGTCTTGCAGGGTTGGTCAGTCATAAAATAAAGAGGAATATATACTACAGAAAGAGAAGATGGCTCTGTCTTTGTGATAATGTCAAGAAAAAGACACCAGATTGTTGAAAAGAGAATGCTTAGACAGCCAAAATTAGATAGATAAGGAGAGCGAGACTGGACCCAGCAGTTTATTCAGGTTGTAAGAGGAGTAGGGTGAAATGGATCTATGGTGAAATTAAAAATAAAGCAGATGGTCGAGGTTCAAGAATTCTCTTCAGGAGTTAAGTGGAAAAAGGATGGTGAGAAATCTGGTTTAGGCAAACTCCAGATGGTGTAAAATTTTTGCCATGGGCAACTTTACCTCTTGATTGCCATGGTAGAACGTGTCTTTATGGCTTTGCCAGTGTAGAATGTGTACCAATACCTCTTCATCTTTCTTTATGAAATGGAAAAATAAGGAAAGATAGATAGTTATGCGCTAGGGGTTGTGGAATTCTTTAAAACATGATTTCATGTGAAGGTTTTCAGATTTTGCATCCCAGTAGCAGAGAAAATAGTAACGTGGTAGTGAGTATGGTGAGATAAAAATGAGTGGTGTTCTGATATTATTATTTGGCAGCATTACAGACCAAACAAGGTGAAGAAGGGAAAGCATATTCAGACTGATGCTAACATTTTATGATTTAAGAACAAATATGGCAGTAAACTAAGTGGGTTAAAAGAGACTCACCTAGGTTCTGTGAGGGTCTTCTGGAGTTGCATTAATAGGACTTTGAGTGTGATCAACAGATGACAAACACTGGTCAAAATTTGGCCAGGTGATGCAGAGTTCAGCGTGAGTGGAAGAGTCTTGCTACGTTTGCACAAATTATGCGTGCCGTTGACGGAACTGATGTGTTTCCTAGTTATGTTCTATGTCTAGGAAAAATAACAGATATAGAAAATTACAATGAGGTTGAAATTTTTAGTGTGAAAAATGGGAGCAATGTATAAAACTTCAATGAGAGGTGGGAAGACAGTTATGCTCAAATTAGAAGAAGAGAGGATTAGGCATGCTTCTTGCTGCAAATTATCAGGAAAGTTAGAAATAAGAATATTAGGAGTCACAGAGATGACTATAACCAGAATAGGTATTCTGATAGTAGAAAGGTAGCTATAATCAAACAGTATCGTGGTTTGTCAGCAGTCTGAAAGTTTTGTCATTGTGCTTGAAATCGAGCAATCATTTGGTAGTTAGAAAATTCTCCATAAAGTAGGAGAACATTGCTGAGTAAGACATGGGAATTAGGTGAAAAGAAGAGCTTTTTTTTTCTTTTTTCCTGCTTTGTGGAAGAGGATTTTGTTCCTTGAGATATTTAGATTAAGTAGGTAAATTTTTCAGGGGCTAATGGACCTTGAGATTTCCCATCTCAAAACAGCAAATGTATTAACTTCCTAAATTAAATTTGTGAGATTTCAATGTATTTATATATTAAAAATTTGTCATGTTTACATATAACACATACTAACCACCTAAACAGATAGTAGAGCAAATTAGTGTTGCCTATAAAAAGTGGCATTCTGAGCCCAGTGTCTGGAATTAGCGTTATTTTCATATAATGTGGAGGTTGCAAATTGCCTGTTATCAACTGTGAAATCAATGAATTAGGTTCATTGTGAAAAAAATACTGTTGTAAGTTTAGTTCTGACAACCTTTTATGGCTTTTCAGCTTTGGAATTTTTAAAATACAAATTAGCAGGAAAAATCATCAGCTGTCATTCCCCTGTCGATATATAACATGGGCTTCAGAGAAGTAGTTTGGTTAAGTATTTAACATCATACTGAATCAGATTGCAGTTCATGGTGTTATCTATTAGCTGTGGATCCACCTGCTTTAAGAATAACGGAACTCAATGTTTCACATTCTGTTTCTTGTCACTGAGATGAGAATAATTGGGTGAATACAGGAGGCTTCTTATCTCATGACCATCTTGCTTGGCTGGGTACTTTTTGTACCGTAAAGTAATGATTCTTTATGTTTTGTAAAACATATACTTAACTGAGCACCTGACAAGTATCACCAGTTTTCCTTCCATTCTGTAGTCATCATGATACTATGCATGTGTTAAAATTAAGTGGATTTAAATTCAGTTTCCAGTACTTTGTTTGCAGTACTGTAGAATTACAAAATTCTACAGTACTGAATAACCAATTACCCTGTTGCACAAAATACAATCCAATCCAACCCACTTCTTTTATTTGGAAGGTGCAATTTGTAAAATGCAGCATTGAAGAGTAGGGTCTGTGAAGTCACCAGAAAGGCAGAAAAGCTAACACTGACTAATTTATGTTTTAAATACATGGAATTTTCTGTGTTAGGCTTTGCATTCATTTTATTGATGATATTAACTGTCAGTCAAGAGGGACTTGTATTCTGCAAGATCTTTGGCTATGAGATAGAATTACTTTAGTTTTTGATATTATCAAAAAAACCTCACCCAAGAAACCAAAACCGTATACTTATGTTCTTTGTTTAGAATATTGATATATGTCAGGACTTGAATAGTTTTCTTTTGGCTCCCTCCTTACTAACTGTGGATAATGTGAATGCATGTGTTGTAACAATATAGTATGTTTCAATCCTTCTGATACATTTCTATATAGATTCTTCCCCTCACCCCATTGATGCCCATAATGGGGTTGGGTGGTGAAATATCTCTGGAGGCTTTCCTTTGAAGAAGCTTCATGCTTATTTAAATCTTTCTTTTCTTTAAAGTCCAAATGTCTAGCATTTCTGAAAATGTTATCTGTGGGATTTTTTAAACCACATGGGATACTTTCCCAAGAATGGCTAAACTTTTCTGGATTGTCAGGAATCTTTTTAATACAGAACTTCACTTTTCTGGTTTTATGAGAATTAACAGTATGGATTAGCATAAGAGGTTTCTTATGCTAAATATAAGAAGTCTATAGAAAATTAAGGTGAGAGTTTTTTTGCAGCCATTAAGGGCAAATCATTATTTGTTTGGGGAAACAAACATTTTATGAGCTGATTGTTGCTTGTGTATAGTTATTGACTTAGGAATTTTTCTATAAAAGTTACATGTTCTGATATATGGTCTAGCATTGTAATCTGTGGTGTAGGGACATTATAGATGGAGCCAAACTCTTCTCAGTGATGTACTGAGATGTAACAAAAGGAAAGGGAGCAATAATCACAACTTGCAATGAGGGACATATCAGCTTGATAGAAGGAAAAAACAATTCACAATGACATTGTAACAGGTTGCTTAGGGAGGGCTGCTGATTCTTCATCTTTGGAAGTTTTCAAAACTTGTCTGTGTGTTGTTATGTGCAAACTGATCTGAGTTTGAAGTTAGCCATATGTTGATCAGGAAATTGGACTAGATGACATTCAGGTCCCTGCCAGCTGAAACTTTTCTATCATTCTGTGATACTGAATTTTAAAGAAGATGGTGCTCAAAGTTACTTTGCTAATATATGGGGTGACTTGAAAACCAATTCTGAATCAAGTCTTTTCTGCAGAATTCGAAACCTGCGGGTAAAGTAGGTTGCAATTCATTTGCAGCCATTTGTGCTGCTATTACTTTCTAGTATCTATCTACTTACATGTTTTTAGCCAGTGTTTTTCTTAATCAGCATTCTGAGAAATATAAAACCCTTGGAAATAACAGTATTAGAGGTCCTTCCCTCCTCCCATTCACAAACAGTTGCAGCAACAAAGAAAACAACAGTCTGATTAATAACTTTCAACTCTCAGTTTGAAAGTCAAGAAGAAGCCATGTTCTTCTCTTTGACTAGAAGTTCTTGGATTGTTATTTTTGCAGAAGGTTTTGCACTGCTACAGTTGATAGCTGCCATTTAGGTATTGGGATAAAGTTAGCAGTTTATTTTGTATAAGCTGTCAGTGTATAAGCTAATATGTGTGACCATTTATTTTCTAATTCTGCAGTGTGTAAGTTAGAGAAGGAAGCTTTCAAAAGCAAATGACCAATCTTCTGAACTACCTTGTCTAGTGATCTGTGGGTTTTGACGTTTTCAGTGATGGAAGGAACAGACTAGTCCATATTTCAGCTTTGTAGTTTCAGTAGAATTACCATAGTAATGATTCTGTAGTACAAAATGCAACTTCTTTGGCTCTCATGTCTAGAACAATTTTTTTCATGTGGCACAGATTCATGTCATGACTTCCTGAGGCATAGATAGAAAGATCACTATAGAATTTAAGAAATCTGACCAAATTTTCATACTCCTATTGATCTAGTAAAGTTGTGTTATAGCTCTAGTTTTTTGTGTTCCTTAATTAATTTTACTGTGCAAGCTCGATGACTTTGATTTTTACATTAATTCATAGCTTTAAGTTAATTTTCATTTTATTAAAATTTTAAGGTTATTAAATTTGTTAATAACTTTAAAGGCTTTGCGTGGAAAAAAAGTGCCATGTTTAAATTTCAAAAGTGACACTGTTTAAATTCAACTTCATGAGGTCTTTTACCTTATCTGTGTTGTGGACAAATCAAGTTGTATAAATTTTTTTTCTTTTCTTTTTTTTTTTTTCCTA
>NW_010534180.1:1063-6085 GCF_000687285.1 Phaethon lepturus | reverse complement strand
TCCTCTAAAATGGCTTCATTTTCTCAAAAGCTTTTTTTGTGTGTGTGTACTTTATGGTATATCTTCTTTTTAGCAGAAATGTACACTAAGGACCACGCATTACCTACATGGTCCTCTAAAATGGCTTCATTTTCTCAAAAGCCTTTTTTGTGTGTGTGTGTACTTTATGGTATATCTTCTTATGAGAAGCCATATGTTCTTTTTATGCTCTCATACACCCATGTCTTGGACTGGATCCCTAGATGCAGGGTACCTGAGTGACTCCCACACCTAAGAACTGTATTCCTGCAGTCTTACCAGTGAAACAAGGCCCCACACTTCCTAAACGGGAACCACCTCTGAAATGTTAAGTGATCAGTTGTAGCCTACTCAGGACCTCCTTCTTTTTAGTCCCGTGTTTTACATCTAGACCAGCTCCATGTGCTTACAAAACCCATTATCTCTGGTTATACAGAGCAAGGAGGACAAGCAGCTTTTCTCAGAGCCATATCAAATCTCTGCACGTTTTAGCAGCGTGCCTGGACATCGGGAGCTCCCATCCTACGAGCACAAGTGTCTGTTCATGTTAAGGTGCACACAGCCTGACGCAGCTCCCTGATGGCACTTACAAGCGAGGACTGCTGGTTCCTTTCCTCTGGAAATACTCTACTCTGTACCTTCTCCTCCATTACATAATCTGAAGCGCTGATAATTTTAGACACAGAAAGCCCTAGAAGACTCACTCTGTAGCTCCCGCACAGCTCCAGTGCGCCGCGTCTGCCGTTGGGGTGTCCACAGGCACCTCTGTCCCCAGAGCTCAAACCACGCCTCAGGTGAATCCCAGCTGAGCTGGAACTTGAAATCACACCTCCTGGGGAGTGGCAGAGGTGGACGTTAAATATCTTAAGAGAGGTGTAACTTAGCACATGTCAAACAGGTCTCAGAGGTTCGTACAGCATGCCAGGGTGACAGTGTCCATCCATCCTTCACGTCAACACAGTCTTGTTGTTGACTCTGAGCCGTAGTCATAAACAACAGAACAATTTGAATACATAATTCTATAATTAATGTCCCTCGTGTGGTTTTCTATTCTGGGGATATATGTAATCTAAGTATGGCAGGTAATTCAGAAGACTTGTAGAACATACAAAACTCCAAATAATGCAGGTAAATGTTCATTGTAAAGGTTAAGGATGTGAGGGATGATAGGTGGAAAGGGCAAAACTCAGGACTGACAGGAGAGTGAGCAATAAAATAATTTGAGGAGATGAGCAGTTGCAAGCAGGAAACACTGGTAGTGGGAGGGCTGCGACCAGAAGAAATGGCTGAGAAGGTGAGAGCGGGAAGGAAGAGGAAAGCTGACGGAGTGTATGTGTCAGGTTTCAGAAATCTTTAGGCGATGTCTAAGTCCTTTCTCTGCCCCTTCTGCAAGTGCTGGGATCTCCAGGGAGAGCAGCACACTTGTCTAAGCTTGGTGCCAGTGAAGCTACTCGACATTTAAGTGTCTGCAGATCAGGATGTACCACACTTTCTCTGCCGCTGTCTCACTTTCAGTATCTTTAAGGTGCACATGGACCCATAACGCAACATCTCCCTGCTGCTGCCTCCCACCACAGCTCTGGCAATGTCCATGAGGTGAGGAGGTGCTTGTGCAGCTGCCGTGGCTGAGATAAGGTAAACTGGACCTGCCACCGGCTGCTTGGATCGGACACAAAATGAGGGCGGGAGAAGGTGCCTTGTGGTGCCAGGGCCATTCAACTCTTCTCAGCCCAAAAGCACCATTCCCCCAACATGTGCCCGATAACTCTGCCCCTTCACATCAGCCACAGGTGGCGTGGTCAGACCTCAGTGTGGACATCAGACATGAACCTGGCGTCAAAAGGTGACACATGAATTTGAAGATTCCCTGAAATATTGGTTGCCTCCTCAACCTCAGCATGATCACCACTTTTTCTCCCCGTGCACTGACCCCAGTTTCAACTCCTCTCGCAGACACTTCCAGCACCACCTCGCTCATCCCCTGGTGTGCTGGCTGTGCTGCAGGCAGTGGACAGCCGAGCAGCCAGGACTGTGGCGTGCCAGCACGAGCAGTGCCCCATTTTGGTGTCAGAGAGCGAGGAGTACGTGTGCCCTCGGCCCACGTAAATCTCTTTTTGTCAGAAGAGTAGTCTCCGCCTGTGTTGTAGAAGCATGAACACTTTCGTTTTCTTTTGGACAGGGCATGAGGAAGGTGATGGTTTGGCCTTAGACTTTTCTAGACCTGAAGAGGGAGCACCCATCATTTGCCAAGTGGTCTTTCTTTTCAGTGTAGCTCCCTAATGTTCCATCTTCCTTAGGTTATGGGAAAATTAATTACGTATCAGCTTTGGGATACTGTCCAGATTAGAAATTAATTGCCTGTTTCATCTTACTTTTAGCTACTCAAAAGATTCTTGTGTTTCAACTGTAAAAGAACGACACAAAGAGTGTGTTGCCTGGTCTACTCCAGGCACTCTGCAGTTTTTTGCGCAGCTATTTAATATTGCAGTGAATTCATTAAAGATAACGGAGTAAAGCATGTATTAGTGAAAGAAGCAGGCCCTCATATTCTTAATTTATGCACATCATGTATCTCGTAGGAAAACAACAATACTGTGACAACAAATTTTGGAGGCATGTTTATGACAGCAACATAAATAAGGGACTGCCAGTGCCATTTACCTGCCCGGAGATAATACATGCATTACAATGCCTGCCTCCTTGCTGCTATTCAAATGCAAAAGATGGCATTTGTAACCTGATCATTATTTTTAATTTCCCCAGCAGACAGCAGTTACAGACCCCGTGTTCTGTTACATTTTGACATCTCAGTAATAGTATTGTTTTAGTGTTCATGGACTGCTCTCCCAAAGCAGCACAGTTTAAGTGTGAGGCGGTAGATATTTATTAAGTTTGAGATAGTATCTAGGAGCCCAGAGCAAATACAATTTACACTTTTATGTGGAACCAGTTGGAAAAAAAACAACAACAACAACGAAGTCACTAGTATTAATATTTCTCTCATTCACTGAAAGCAGCATTTTGATCTGAATGTCCTAGTTAGCTCTGCTGTTCACTGTCATAGGGAGATGGGCTTGAACCCAGGCTTTTCATATTTGGTATCTCAGTAGGTTATATATTTGATTTTTATTTCTGTCCACAGAGATGGACAACCTGTAGGAAGCAGACTGCTGTCCAAATTCCTCCGAAAATTTTTTGCAGTGTTTGGATGAGAGTACTGGTCTTTGTAACATCTCCATGGCTGTGCCTCCTCTCCACCAGAAGTCTGACGTGAAAAATAAAAGCAAAGTAAAAGCTCAAGAAGAAACGAGAACCGCGAGAAACGTCTATCCATGTTACCAAGAAGGGGTGTAAACAGTGTCAGTGCAGGCAGTTTGGAACAGCCCAACGAGCCTTTCTGAGCATGCCACCGCTCCTCGGGGCCGACCTGGCCAGCAGTAACTCATGGGCACTGCAGACACAAGTTCTGGAGCTCTCCTGGACCAGAGCCTCCGTGCCCGAGGTCGTCAGCATCTCAGGACCAGATGCCTTTCTGTCCACATTCCCAGAGTTTTTGCTGCCTTTGCCTCCCCGCGGAACCAACAGTTCAATCAGTAGTTTCAGTCCTACAAAAGCCGTGATGCTGCTCACGGCTTCCTATCACGCACAGCCAGGCCTTGTACCTCAAACAGTGGCCAGAAATCTCTATTAAACACGATAAAACGTAAGAAAAGCTGCATTTCCTGACGTTGCGTGTGGTTGCTTCAATCTTCTGTCGCTTTAGTGAACATAGACCTACTCAGAAGAAAGGCCTGAAGAGCACCTGTACAGCCGTGTGCGCCCCTGGCCACGTACCGAGGGGGAAGGAGCCTCCCAGGTCGGTGCTGCGCTCGCGGGGACGTCCAGGACAGAGGGTCTTGCTCCATAACTCATCCAGCTAAGCCGTGACTTCTCCCTCAACCGCTGCGTAATTATGACAAGTGTGTCCAGATAGAGACTGTAAAATTGAACATCTCCAGCAAAGATGTTATGCTTGTAATTTAGACTCACATTAACACGTGCTCCTTCCCCCCCACCCCGCCTCCCCAATCTTGGTGTTTTTGTTTCTAGCCTTAACCAAAGCTGTTTTTCAGCTGCTGGGCTCCATACCCGCTGTGCTGGCAGCTGTGGGCAGCAGCCCTGGGGGAGCGGTCGGTGCAGCCCCGTCTCCTGAACCACACGTGCTCGTGTGGCAAATCAGCGCTTGGTCGGCGGGTGAATGGTCAGCGTTAGCTCTTCGCCGCCTCTTGTTTGAGAGAGACATCGGGAACCGGGGGAGGTGACCGGCCATGGTGTGCCCTGGGCTTCCTGCTCCCCATCACCTCCAGCATGGCATTGCCACCACAGCGGGGACGTGGCCAGCGGTGCCACAGGTGGGACAATGCCGTGCTGTCCCGCACCCTATGCGCTGCCTGTCCTGGCCCCACTCCCCCGTGGGGACCCGCCTGCCTCCGCAGGGATCTCCAGCGGCTGCGCTGCATGCGGTACAAGCAGCACCTGCAGTCAGGTAAGGTGATGAAACACGGTGAAGGTGAAAAGGGTTGTCTCTGCCTGTGAGGTATCCACACACACAGATGAAGACATTATTTCCAAACCTATCTTTCTTGGTTTTTGCTAATATCTCTTCACAGGTGAGGACAATTAATTTTTTAGTATATTTTATGTGGAAAACTCTCTGTAAACATGCTTTGAGTAGCTGCAGAATGAATAAGCAGCAATTTTTGGCTTTGGTTTAAGGAGCTGTGGTAATGCATTTTTAATTGATGGCTCTTTTGGCGGCACAGAGAGCGTGATTTGCCAGGGTGGGAGGCACAGTTTTGAAAAGGTCAGCAGCTACCAGATGTTGTCCTCAGCAGCAGCTCAGAGTCTCCTCGCACAGCTGGGACCCTGTTTTGCAGCCAGAACTCTTTCTTTCCCTCTCCCTCCTCACCAGGTGCACAACCGCTTTCCGAGCGCGGCAGCCGAGTTTGTGCTCTCCCATCAGCA
>NW_010534180.1:663-1036 GCF_000687285.1 Phaethon lepturus | reverse complement strand
CCCCCGCCGCCGCTGCGGGGCCGCGCCGCATGCCCTGCGTCCCCGTGGTGGTGGTGCTTGCGGGGGATCGGCGAGAGCCTTGCGTGGAAAAGCCTTGCAACTCTGCAGAAAACCAGAACCTGGAGCAAGAGTGTCTGAAGCCGGGGAGCAGAGAGTAAATCAAATGCATTTCGTATTTACAGGCACTGGCACTTCTCTCAGGACAAATAAGTGGCTACATCTTTGGACTTTTAGGTTTGGGATTCTTTTTTGCGTGACGAGTTCTGTTCTGACAGAAATGGGGCAAAACACAGAAGCGGTTTGGCTTGTACGATGCTGCTGATCACCACCCCGGCGGATGGGTCTGCCTGTTGGGTGAACGCCAGCACGGGGT
>NW_010534180.1:410-610 GCF_000687285.1 Phaethon lepturus | reverse complement strand
GCGAGCTCTCACCTGGCCACATGGGCTGAAAGCCACCGGTGGCTGCAAGACCTCCGTAAGGAGCAGAGCAGGTCCCTGGGGAGGAGGATGCTCAGCTGTGTCAAGACACGCATGAGAAATGCGACTCGAAAAGCCACCCGAGGCTGCAGGGGACGGTGCTCAGATCACAGGAGGAGTTTCAGTGCTCCTTGTGCAGCATG
>NW_010534180.1:0-205 GCF_000687285.1 Phaethon lepturus | reverse complement strand
CATGCTGCGCAGCTGTTTTATAATGTATATCTCCATTTTTCCACAGATTGAGACACTAGACTATTTCTACAGGCAAAAAAAAAAAAGGATTCATGAGGAGTGAAAGGAAAAGTAATGGCAATGTGCTGCTTTATTACTGCCAAACACCACCGAAGGTTATTTGTTAGCTTACGCGCCAGGAATAGCGATGAGGGCGGCGGGGAAG
>NW_010534179.1:0-31084 GCF_000687285.1 Phaethon lepturus | reverse complement strand
TAAGAATTATAATTTATTTATGGTAAATCCTTGCCTAGGTACTTCTTCCACATCTTTAGATATGTGCGTGAAAAGAGACTAGGACAAATTCTGCCAGATAACTCCATGGGGTATGATTTGTGTTGATGCATATGAAGTTAGCTCCACATAGGAAACAAAAGCACCATTTAGATTTTAAATTGGAACAGGCCGTCAAGTTAATTTTTCCCTTCCCTCTGCATGAAGTTGGTAAGGACTTAGCAAGCCTGCCAGGAAAAATGAGCCCCAAATATTTTCTATTCAATGCACATTCTCTCTGAAGTACTGTATCACACACGATATCGGATTTGCAATGCTGAACGTAATTTGCCAGAAATTGCATAGTTCCTGTATTAGTTTGTAATAGCGCCTTTTTGTCCACAATGATCCACTTTCCTGGATTGATTTGACATGTGCATTTATGGAAGACTGAAACTTCACGTGTTTGTTTTGCCTGAAGGGGGAATCATCGGTTTGTTTGTGTTGAGCTACTGCGTCAGTGTGCATTTATATGTTGGTTTTTTTTAAAAATCACAGTGTACGCAGTGTGAAAATCTAAGAAACTTGGAACTGATCTCTGCATCTAAGATTTAATCATAATTTGAAATCAAGAACAAATGCAAAATCTCCTCCTGCTAAAGGAGCATTTCAAGTGTACTCTTTAAAGGAGGTGAGGTTTATACAGCTGTGCTCTTTGACCTTGTGTATTTTGAACCTGCTGGCCAACCTCAAACATACTTGACAAAAAGTACAGAGATGTCAAGCACATTCAGTACTTTAAAGTTTGTTGAAAATGGGCAGCAGGCTGCTGGGTTATTACTGGCCACACAGAGTGAAAGACTCATAATCTTGTCTTTTGTTAGAGAATCTGTGTGCAGGAGATATGTGGGAAATCAAATCTGATTAGTTTGGCTGCTGACAGAACTATCTTTTGAAGTAGACTTTCCAGTCACCTATTTTTATTATTATTGGTTCTAAAGACTTATAGTTGAGCATGCTAAAGAGAAAGTGATTTTTTTCAGGAGGAATTATGAAAGGAGGAAGCAAAAGGGAGTGTCTCGGGCAGTAAAATTCAGAAGCTATTGAAAATGAAAAAGAAAGTAGTAGGAGTATGAGTCAGAGAAAGAAACAAAAAAATGTTATATGGACAGCTAGTCAAAGACTGAAGTTTAAGTAGGCTGAGACCACTGACAAGTAAAACTATGGTAACCTGAGTTCTAATTTTTCTGTCATTCTTACCAGTATCTAAAGGAACTTTTTTTTTTCCCTGTAAGTCGAGTCTTGCAATGAATTTCATTCAGAGGGACGACAGTGCCCATGAAGACTCCCACTAAGGTGCTGTCCTACCTTTTATCTGATTCTTCAAAGGTGTATCTACTAGAAGTTACTGCATCTAATTCCAGAGTCTCCATTTATTTGTGTGCAGGTACTCTGTAAACCGGCACGCAACCAGCCGTAGTGTGTATTCAATGTGCAAGTTTACTCTTGTGGGATTAAAAGTTTCTTAAGATGTAAGATCCTGTAAATTCACACCTTTACTTACTAAACGGGCGTGTTCCAAAGTAGACAAGCCCTCACAGGCTGTGTAACAACTGACAGAGGTGGATAAAGGTCTTTTTTCTATGCAGTGGGTTTTTTTTTGGTTTGAGGGTTTTTCCCTCCCTTAAACTGTTACTAGAACTTGCTATCTGAATTGACACTTACCCAGGCAAATACTGTACTCACGATTTCATTTAACTTAGATCCGTCAGTCTTCCCAGTTTTTGCATATTTTTTGTGAGGCACTGAACTAGTTGCGCAATCTACATGAGTATTTTGTCCACTAATGGACTGCTGTGATGATTTGACCCAGTAATCCTGTGTATAATTCTATAGCTCATTTCTACAAAATTCTGATCATGTCAGAAATACTTACCCTATTCATGCTACTCACATAATTCAATGACAAATGGGGC
The DNA here is from genome assembly GCF_000687285.1 of Phaethon lepturus. Taxonomy (NCBI): domain Eukaryota; kingdom Metazoa; phylum Chordata; class Aves; order Phaethontiformes; family Phaethontidae; genus Phaethon; species Phaethon lepturus. Next base: position 29,111 of record NW_010534179.1, on the reverse strand, counting down.
AGTGACCCTTGGAGAGTAGGTTAAATACTTAAAATATTAAAAGTTGTTGCAACCTATGGGGGTTCTTTTTTGTTGATTCAATTTTTGTCTAAGACCAAACATAGTTACTGCTATGGTTATCAAGAGTATAATTATTTATTTACTAACTATTGGTAAAAAATGCTATTTCGTCTTATGGATTTGAATTACTTTGATGAAAACTGTTTTCCACTAATTTTAAACTTTAGCAAAAAACTTAAGGACAGAAGTGTATTGTGTTGAAACAAATACATATTACCCTTGTCTATTCCTTATTATCATAAATATTTTGTGTGTGAATTGTGTGAATGCTATGTGTGGAAAAATTTCTGTGTGTCAAAACACATATAAAATGAATCTAAATATACATGCAAATTAATTATAGCAAATTGTATTTTGTAATACAAAATGCATTTATATTTAAATTAATTTTTTTTCCTAAAATACTTAACTTCCATTAAGCTTTTCATATTAAACTTTTCATTTACAGATGTGAAATCACATTACAAAGGCAGGCAAGTATCATTATTTCTGTTTCAATGAAAATTAATAAAACTCAGCAAGAAAGACTCGCTTCATATACTATGGTTAGATAAGACATTTTTAGAGATTTAGATAGCTAGATAATGATTGAAAGTTGGGAAGCAAGAAACATTCTTTCACAAAAATATTTTTTGTCAACTATTTCCAACAAGTAAAGAAATGGGCACAAAGTAAAAAGAATTTAATCATAGTCACATGGGAGATTAATGGTAGAGCTTTGGAGTAAGAGACCAGATCAACATTCTGGCCCCACTGTAGTTAAAAGGGATATTGTCATTTTCTTCTGTGGGTAAAGCATCATGCCAGGTCTCCTGATGCCTTCTTCCGAGCTCGTCTCACACTGCCTCTAAGAGTTAAGTATTATTGTAGCTGTGTAGGTCATTATCGAAAGATAATGTCACTGTACTTTGTGGATTGTGAGTCCCCTTTCAAGAATTTTCCTTTAATTCCTTTTCCTCTTCCTCTTCCTCTTCCTCTTCCTTTTCCTTTTCTTTTTTTCTTTTCCTTTTTCTTCTTTTTTCTTGCCAGATACATATATTTGTGTTTGGTCAAGAGGTGCAAAAGAGCCTCCATACAAAATGAATCAGTACTACCTCAAAGCTTATGTTGTCATTTGCTTGTCTGAAACCCACAGAAAAAATAATAGCTTTCACTAAATACAGAAAAACAGCTTGCTGGTTAATACACTTCTAAATGAACTGTGGTCCCAAGCAACATTGGCATCCTCCACATTTTTCTATTTATATGTAAGGATCTGTCTGCCTGCTGGAGAGATGTGGGAGGGTAACAAATCTACAGGAAAGCCTTTGATTTATGATTGTCTTATTTAGACTGGGTGGATTAATTTTCTCTACTGCTGAGAAGGAGGTTAATAGGTCCTCCTACTTAAATCCAAGAACAAAGTCAGTATTGCAGGCAAATACGTTGCAAAGATTAGTTCATTTACTTCATGAGGAACATTTACATATTTTTTTCTTAATTTTCGCTGATTGCTAGCTATGTTCAGCTACATACTTCCAGTAAAAAACACACAGCTGATGTATACTAGCAATATGAGGGCTTTATCTAGGATGTTAGATTACCGTGTAAGCACTTTTCTCCTAGATTGAGCACCACTGGCTGATGTTTTCTCTATTTGAAAATATCAGCCACAGCAAAAATACTTTAGCATTACTTTCATATCTTTATTTTTAATGCAGTTTGAGTGAACAGCTGTTGTATGAAAACCAATCAGTTATGACAAAACTACAATAACCCTATGGCTACAGCTCAGGAAGAATTTTTTCCCTGCAAGAAACTAAGGCATAATCAGTGAAGAAATCCCAGTGAGACTGTATAGATGACATGGAGGGCTAATATTATGACTCATTAGTTGTCAACTTTACCAAAGGAGGTCCCCAAATCTTTTTTTTTTAAATGACAGACCCTCTGAAGAAAATGCTGATATTTGAGCAAGTAGGAAATTTTAGTATCTTTTGTAAATGCTTTCAGCTGAAAGAAAGTCCTAGATCCACAGCTGTCACCAGTCCTCTCACACTTAGTAATGTAAAATCATATTTCACTGAATTCCAGCACCAACTGCTTTTTGTCAGACTGGATCCTACCAAAGAGAAGTGAAATAATATTTACAATAACTGTTGCTCTCTAGTTTTGTTATGGACATTTAATTAAATGCACAATTGATATAGATCATTTGTGTACTGCTTCCTTAAATGGAGAAATTAGACACCCCACAGGAGATAAAAAACTAAAGCTGAGAGAGGATGAAATGCCAAAATTGCGGCACTGAATGAGATTGGATTCTCATTGTATTCGTGACATTTTTCCATTGCAGAAACAAGAGGGAAGTTTGCATGGTCGTAAATTGTCTCCCCTCCATGAGGCCAGCTAATGCCCCCAGACCAGAACCTGGTGGCTGCAGTTTATTGTTTCCTGCTGGTGATTATGGAACATTACACAATATTAATTATTTCAGGGAAATTTAATTATTTCATGAACAAAAACCTACTTTGTTGAATTCAGAATTGATTTCCATATGGTATTCTGATTACATGTGTGTAAAAGGTGTTTTAATGATAGCTTTTTTACCCCTGATCTTTTTTTCCTTTTTGAACTGTAGAGTTCAGTGCCTGTAACTGACAGATCAGTTTTTAACTAAATCAAGTGGTTCAGAATATTTTTTGTTTTACACCAGCCCCTCTTTAGTGATTTTAATGGCTTCTACTCAGTGTGAGAGACTGGCCAAGGGTAACGGTGAACCAGATCCAAAATCGGTGTGGGCTTGGTGACAGCTACGTGGCCTATTCCTGAGCACCAGTGATGCTACAGCTCTGCAAAAAGCAGGAGCTTACAACACAAGGGAAGTCAGGGTGAGGATGACGGGCTCCTTAACTGACCCATTAAATGTGTCTCCTATTCCAGTGAGAGACTTCCCAGCTTGACCCCAGACCTGTCTCATCCCTACGAGCTTGCCCAATGCCTGGGGACGGGGCCACCCCTGGCTGCCCCCCATCCTGCCCTGCTCCCTAGCTAGCCTAGGGCCCTAGGCAGGGCCCTGGCTGCCCAGTCCTGTCCGGATGGATCCCATGGTGACCTCCTGCTGCTTCAGGCCCCCAGAGAACCCTCAGCCCTGATGGCAACCCTGATGCCATCCTTCCTAGAAAAGCCTGCTGCATCCACCCATTGCAGCACTGCTGTCACGTGAGCTGTCCCACCATACCCACCCCACCCTGTGAGATCGTAGCCCTGGCACGTTTTACATCGCAAGGCAAGGCCAGAAGCCAGTAGCAGCGATGCTCTGTGCGGTATGAGTCAAGTCACTAAGCAATCTTGTTTTCTGTGCAGCCCACCAACATGTTTATTCTGCTCATGTGTATTTGACCAAGTGAACCCAAGCTCTCAGTTTTCATTGTCAGAAAACCTCACTGGGTGTGATCCTTCCCCGTAGCAGCTCTGGGGAGGGAAGGTGGGATGGAAGTGACAGCGCGTTAAAGGATAGCAACACAGAAGTGAAAGGAAAGCAGGATGGATGCTGAAGGCACATGAACACCTCTTCAACCAGGCTCCCTTCAAAGAAGGAAGTACAAGCCTCCAACCCCAGAAAAGAAGGTTTAATAGATTTCAGTTAGATATAAAAAAAAAAAAAAGAGCAAAGGAAAGCAGAATCTAAAGGAACATAATTCAAGGGTATTGCAGAAGCGCTTAGAGCATGCTATCACAAGTTTTACGTGATAAAATCTTCTCAACATGACCTGCATGCCACCTCAGTTGTTCTTACTTGTAAGTATCTACTTCTATGAATTTCCTGTTTATATATTAATCATCTAAAATCAAAGTTAAAGAGATTCAAAAAGATTCAAAAAGCCTCCTAATCTCCTTGCTCCCCATATATAGTCACCCAGGAAGAACGTCAGGAACCAGAAAAACAAATTTGTTGAAGTAAACTGAAATATCTTTCCTTTAAGAAACACATTTTAATGAGTTCAGTCTGTTGGAAATGTGACTTCTTCTTGCAAAGGAGACAGAGAACATCTTTTGAAATTGATTTCCAAATTAGATATGGTAGCTGCTATGATTTTCACCAGCTACAATACAGCAGCAAGATGAGGAGTGCTTAGGGGCACGAAGCTGACACACTTATTTTGTGCTGCACAGATTGATTCAAAGGTTAAGGAGGAAGAAGAGACATTTGTCATCCTGATGGCAGAACATAACCTTTCATATTCCTGTGGTGATGTTTTAATTAAATTTATCAAAGGGACTTTTCACAGACCTAAAATCTGCCAAGAACACAAACAGGTCAGTAACAACATCCAGTGGCCCAAACAGAGAAATGCATGCTTTTGTGTGCTAGTGTGTCACTGTTTTGTTTTTGTTATGCCAATTACCTTCTTTCACTCCTTCCATGCCATTGCCAAATGCCCCCTTCCTTGTCCTTGCCCTGAGCTTTTCTTGCTGAGCACAACATCACATGGTATGGAATATTCCTTGGTGAATTTGGAGCTGCCATCCAGTCAATGTCCCCTGCCAGCCTCTTGCCACCCCCAGCCTACTGACTTTTGGGGGCAGAGGGAAGAGACAGAACTTTGGTGGGGAGTGAGCCTACTGGGACGTTCCTGAACATGCAAGTAGTCTCATTGAACTGGTGTATGACTTGACAGAAGGGTGCCTTACATACCCCAAGGAGACCAGGAAGCTCCTAGCACTGTTTTGGGGCTTGGCCTCTGCCTATTGAGACTCTGTTCAGCTCCATCATGGGATGAGGGAGGAAGGAGTGTTTCTACATCCGAGGACACCATGGCTGAGGCAGGGACCCAACCCAAACTGATCTTGGCATCTAACAATCCAACACGCTGCTTCTTGTCTCCTGAGTGACATTGACAGATGGGGTCCAAGTCATCAACTCTTGTTACCGACATTGGGGTGGGGGTCATGAAATGAGGGAGTAACATCATGGCATGGGATGAGGAAGTGTATATAGGAAGGAACAGGAGATATTGGTTAACAAGGATATGTAGGATGTAAAGGTGATTCAAGTATGTAGTACAAATTGTAAGCGTTGGTAAGAGGGGATTTCAAGAATGAGAAATAGAATAGCAAGGAAAAAGAAAGGTATGGTTTAGAAGGCTCAAATATTGCAGTGCAATCTGTGTTAGTTGAGTAGAAAAGTTAGAGTAGGGTACAGAAATTAAACAATATAGGAATAGGATGGTCAGAGGATATTTAGACGTATCAGGTAACGTGGGACCTGAGCATGACATGAATGATATGGAATAAGGAGTAGGGATTGCACTGGATCTGGCTGAGAGGGAGTTACTTTCTTCACAGTAGTGGAGATGTACTGTGATGTACTTCTTCATAGATGTACTTCTTCACAAATGGAGTAACTTTCTTCACAGCAGCCCCTCTGCTGCTGTTCTTTGCATGTGGGACTAAAACGGCTTTGGCTATTGCTGAGCAGGGTTTTGGCTATTGCTGAGCAGTGCTCGCACAAAATCAAAGCTTCCTCTTTACCCCTCTGCCCAAAGGCCTGCAGGCTGTGGGTGGCAAGAGGCTGGCAGGGGACACTGCCTGGATGGCAGACACAAACTGACCAAAGGGATTCTCTATACCACATGATGTTGTGCTTCAGCAAGAATGGCTCGGGGCAAGGAGGAGGAAGTGGGGATGTTCGTGGTGATGGTGTTTGTCTTTGCAAGCAAGCGTTAGGCATGCTGAGGCCCTGCTTGCCAGGAAATGGCTGGACATCTGCCTGCCAATGGGAAGTAGAGAATGAATTCCTTATTTTGCTTGGCTGATGTGCGCAACTTTTGCTTTCCCTATTAAACTGTCACTAACATGATCCACAAGTCTTCTTTCCTTTCTTCTATCTTCTCCTCATCCTATGGGAGAGCGGAAGAGTGTGAGGTTGGGTGGGTGTTGCCTAGGGTGAACCCATCACAGATATAGATGACAATTCTTCCCAGGTACACGATATTTATATGGTTTGAAGACATACAAAACTATGCTAAAAACAATACTTACATTTATTTAGTCATTTCAACCAAAGCTTAAAACCATATTGACAGATTTTGGCATTAGATCATATAATTAGTGGTTCTTCCCTGGGCCTGTCCCTCTCATAAACATTTTCCACAGCTTTCAAGATGACATACTGCACTGTTGGAGAAAAAAAATGTGCATAGAGAGGTAGCGCAAGCAGCACTTGAGAGCGTGGGAGCAGAACGCCTGACGCTGACGCCTGCGGAGGGCAGTTTGCAAAGGCTTAGTGTGAAAATGTGATCACACTAACAGAAGATGTGAAATTTGTTGTCACACTTGAAAGAAAAAAGTCACTGAATATGAGATTCCTTCAGTGAACACATTTACCAGAATAGAATTTGTACTCCTTTTCTGATTAAGGGGAGAAGCTGGAGTATAGGGTAATATAGTGTTTACCTGACCAGCCAGTGGTAGAGCTATCAGTCGTCAAGTTATAGTGAAAATCTCTCCTCCTGAAGTTACTGGTAGCTCTATCACTCTTTTTATTAATAGTAGGTCTTAATCTAGAGCTCCAGTGTCCTAATCATCAGTACATACCACTTCCTAATATACACACTTTTAAAGATAAAAATACATGAATTCATGTTACCAAAATATGTTGCCTCTCTGAATTCCAGAAAATGCCTGTCTGTTAGTCCTCTTTTCCTTAGTACCTCATCTTTTTTTACAGGGCAAAAGTGTTGAACAATTATCTAAAATATTTATTTCTCCCTCTGTTTGACTGCATTCTGTATTTTTGAGTTTGGCAGAAAAAAAGGTGAATGGCAAGAATGAATTTCCCCAGTACCCTGGTTGACAAAGTTCAGATTTATTTAATTTCTTAAAAAAAAAATACAAAGGGGTAGGGGGAAGCAATTTTACCTGATTAATAATGTATAGTCTAAAATGAAAGATAGAAGTGGGCAGGGGAGGGAGGGAGGGAGGAAGCTGCTGCCCTGAGCAGTAATTTGGCTTTATAAGTTGTAAAACAGTAAATGTGTTATGTGACATCTGCAGGATTTGAATAGCACCTTTTCCTTATCCAATTTTTATACTTGAAAGATCTGTTGCAGACCGGGAGACACGCGTTCTGTTTGCAAGCTGACAAAGTCTGTTCTACAGTCTGCTCCCAGCTACGTGATCAGGTAACTGAAGAGCGTTCGGAGGCACTTGGCAGCTGTACTATGTTTACAAATAACGCCCTTGGTGGAGCTTATCTGCTTTACGCAGGATCTTTTTCTTCGACAGCCAAAGGCTTGATGCTAGTGAGATTGTTTGAATGGTGTAAATGCTCTTAATGTAGAATCTAATATGCCAAAACGCATCTTAATACAGCTTCTGGTGAGTTTTTCTATGGATACGGTTTCTGCCTTGTGTTTGAACTCTTGTGGGAATTTCAATTTAAGATTAAAGAGGTATAAATAGTGCACTTATTCACTGGAAAGACATGAATTTGCATTTTTTTCTGCTATGCAAAGAATAAATAAATTCAGATGATCTTAGCTGTTGTGGTAGCTGCGGGTAGCTCACTGTCAGGATGAACAGATTAGTGTGTAGAATATAGGAAGCAAGGATAGACTCTCTAGCAAAATAAATTCATGTTCAGTACATGATCTGGCCTTAATCTTTTAATAGGGAAATGATGCTCTAAACTTTATTTTTATGTCCTTTATTTTTCTCTAGGGTTTATTAACTTCATAAACAGAAAATGTATAGGGAATTTTATGTTGGATCTGCGTCATTTTGGCTCTCTACATTGAGGCTTAGCTTACCCTTTCTGTCACCTCATTGTTTTTAGTGTCATGACTTCATGTATATTGCCTGCTTCTTTTTCTAATAATTAGATCTCACTAAGAATTGTGCTGTATTTATAGTATAGGAATTCCCAAACTCCCTATCACTTCCTCCCTGTGTAAAATAACTCCCTGTTTTCATCTTTACAATCTCTAAGCTATCCGTGTATTTGGAAAAGAAAGCCACAAAAACCTGATTCAGCAGCAGTGTAGGCTCTGTGCTCATGGAGTTCATATAAAATTTTGGACGTTAATCTTGCACCTTCTCTATCCCAACAGTTTCATGCTAATAATCTTTCAGAGTGATTCTAGGACTCCTTATTAAAAAGATAGGTTGAAATGCAGATTATAGCATGACAGTACTGTAACTATTCTTAGGAAATCATCATTTAGAAAAGCGCTGAGAGATCTCCTGGAGCTATTTTGTGCTGCTCCCTGGCATGCCATTTAGTTTAGATAGACCTTATTTTGTCCTCTGTTGGAGGGTCTTTTCAGATGACAGTCTATATGCTAGTTGAAACAAAATGCTGACATCAGACTTGGTCCACATGTCTAGAAATAGAACAATAGCTTTAAAAAAAATTAAAAATGCTTGCAATTTGGTTTTTTTTTTCTGTGCTTAATCAGCTTATTGTTCACAAAATAAAAATTACGTTAACCACTAGTAGATGTTTTTTTTATTTTCTTGAACTGTTGTTCAAGCACATGGGAATTTTGGGTCTGTACTTGTGTTTGGTTTAGTTTTTTAAAAAAAAATTAAAGTAATCTTACTCCTTGCCTTAGGTAGCACGCTGCTCGCACATTCAGGGATAATTCAGTTTCATTGTAAATAAAGTTTTTTGCCCCAGGGGGTCTGAGTTTGTTAGTAGGTGTCAATATGGTCTGAACATCTGCTCTACTGAAACAATATTTTACAATATTTATCCAGCTCCTTATTGAGACATGACAACATGTGCTCTGCCTCCTTAGAAGTACAGGGGATGTATTTGTTCCCGTAGACAGGGCTTGGCTTAGCAAACTGTTTGCACTTGTGTTTGTGCTTGATGAATGATAGCATCCCTTAATGAATGTTAGTTGTGCCAGGAAACTACCGTTGTTCTTCTATAATAGCAGGACAAGAAGGAAGTCATCATATTAGCATGAAGGGAAGGTCTTTTATGATAGTACTCAGTCCAAATGGCTCTTTCCTGGGCTTACCAAAGGCTGAACTGAGAAACACAAGTGATTGAAGACTGAATCCAAACACAAGTTTCAAGGGAAAAAAATAATTGTTGAATATCTTCTGAACTAAATTCCACTGCTAACAACTATTCACTGCCTTAAACCTTGCCTTGAAGGAACTGATTTTTTTATATAATACAGCCTGCTTAAAGCAACAAGCAAAGTAAGTAATTGCATAAAATTTTACAATAGCATCAGAAAACTGAATATGTCTGTGTCACTTGGCGCAATGTCAAGGGAGTGCTACCATGCATCATGTACAGCATTTAATTACAACATTAGAATATCTTCAAAAAATATTAAACTATATGCCAAATGTCCTCCTTTTAAAGGACCACGGTGCCTTTTTCCTTAATTGTCCTCTGGGTTTTATTTCCTTTCCCATTTGGCTGTTCAGGCTTACGTTGCCCTGCAATACTCCTGTGACCAATGTTACAACACCAGGATGCTGTTCGTCATGGCCACTGTGAGAGAGGGATATTATCTTCATTTTCTAGACAGACATTGGTGTAGCAGGACTAAGGCAAATAGCCTCTGGCTATGCAGGGACTTTCACACAGGAAATCTAAATCACCATGCCTGAAATATGTTCATCGGGAGATTGATACAACGTGTGTAAACCCCCGTTCCTCTCCAGGAGGCATAATTGAGTGAGAAGCTGTTGTTCCCCAGCAGTGGGAAAACAGGGCGGGTGGGGATGTCATACTGCAATTCTGCTGGACTCATACCTGTTACCATCACCACTGATTCTCCTTCCTTAAGCCTGTTCTCATCACCTTTCAGCTCCATTTGCCGTGCTTATTGTTCCCCCCTCCACCCTCCGTACCTCCCTGGTTGCTATGAAAATGCCTTTCTGCTCTTTCACTACTGCTGAATCTCATTGCAGACAAAAGTGACCGTCAGCCATTCCAGTAAGCCCTGTTTTTCTCAGAGTTGCCCGATGACAGGACTCTGCTGTTGCCCTCCCTTCACTGTTGATTGTGAAAAGTACAAACAGCAGCAGAATGAAATGACCTGACTCTCTTCTGTTCCACTACTGTCCATCTTCACCATTTTCTTTTAGATACAGTTGCCTGTCAGCCCGGTCAGGACAGGGGCAGGTTGACCTCCCAGTGTAAGCAGGGTTAGAAAGATTCCTCAGAGCCTCATAATATTTTCCTCAGGAACCTTTCTGCCTGCTATGGGAGAGTGGGTGATTTCATATCTTCAGGGTCTTTATTGTCCCTGGTAGTTAAGGTTTTCAAAGTGATTATAAAGTACAGTTTTCCTTAAGAGAATAAAGTGGTGAAAATAAGTTGGTTTAAATAGAGGTGATAATGCATTCTTCTTTTCCAGATAACTTTCTTCAGCTGGAAGTCATAACTCACCAATGCATTGCTATATTTAATAAGACTTTTCAATTCTAAACTGTGTGAGATCCTTAATTTGTGAACATAGCATTTTACACCATTTTAAAGTGCAAAACACTTTATTCCTTGGTTAATTAACACTAGCTAGATACCCACAAGAGCATAACCCTGTAATGCATCCAAATAACAAGATTTAATTGATTCTTCTATGGCCTATTAAAAATGCATTGAGGGCCTAAAAGGTTTAAATGGGAAAAACAGAAAAACTCCCAGACTGGCCTCCATCTGACACTGAGACTGCATCTGAAAATTCTAATAAATGGAAAACTACTCTACATGCGATTTTGCAACCAATCTCTAACTGTACAGGAGTAATGATATGGAAGTTAAAACAAGAAATCGTTACCTAATGCTAAATATAGCCCTTTATTTTGTAGGGGTTTTAGGCTGAATGCAAGATGAGGTGAATAAGTTGAATTCAGCCTCATACATTATTCACAGGGTCTGAGCTAACATGATCATTCTTTTTTGTTAAAGCCACTGCAAATAGCACAGCTATTCATTTTAGCGCTGTTAATACAATGAAGACATGTTAATACGGAATGTCAGTGTCTTAAATCTCTTTTACTATTCTATCAAATCTATATATGTTTAAATTATTTTTTCTGTATACCCTTATCTTTTCCAACTCCGGTACTTTCCACTTAATTTTTTATTGATTCAAAATACATGCAAATACAGCACAAACTAAAATAGTTTATCTACATTTATGCAATAAACTCATTAAACCCTGTTAGCTGGTCTTTATTTCTTGCATCAGTCTTGTATTGAGAGGAAATAATTAATGGTGAAATCCTTGTTAATGGGTGGCCTGCTGACAGGTCTCCTGAGTTCATGTTGACCTCCGCTTGCTTGCAGGCCAAAAACCTCCCATTTTTAATGTCTGTAGCCTTCCTGACCAATTTGGATACTATGGATCTGATTAATTGTTTGGAATGCAGTAGCCCCAGAGGGTCTAATCAGACACTAATGTTCTGGTAGGACAAGTATATCCCTTTTTACATGCACATAATAGTGGCTATACACATAGTAGCATGCTCAGCAGTGTTACAAAATAATAAGCTCAGTAACAAATATTCCATTTTCTAACTTTTACATGTCTCATGGAGGCACAAGGCAGAGTGGTGAAATGACTTGAGCTCACAAAACCTGTAGCAGAGCTTGAAATGCAAACCAAACTTTGAGATTTAGTGTACGGCCCCGCGTGCAAAGCCAGCCTGTACAACCCAAGCACGCAATGGTTTTTTTCCAGCTTTGTTGTATTTTTCAACCACTTTGTACAACCACGAAGCAGTAGTGAGCACTGCGTTTTACAACATCCCTAACACAGCCAAGTTGTTAGTTCTTCACAAACGGACCTTCATGAAGTGATTGTAATCCTTGTCACCTTCCTATGTCAATGCATAGGTCTCAGGAAACATGTGGCATCTGTGCAGAGTATACAGTGATGTTGGATTTTTATAGCTAGACATGGATACCTGTCTGTCTAGGTTTGTGTAGGTCTAGAGCTTAGAATGACCCTGTGACAAAGCTAAGAAATGCATTATCAGAATAAAAATGTTCCAGTATCATGATAAGGTTCTTGCAAGCAGTACCCCAGGCTATTCTGAAAGCAGAACCAGCTGCTAAAAATCACCCTCAGCAAATGTTTTGTCCTGGTCACTTTTGCCCCCTCTTTGGGAGATGCTCAGTGTGCCTTCCTCCTTCCCTTGAGCTACAGCGTATGTCAGATTCCCCCTACAACCTCTTAGTAATACTGTTTTTTAAATCCACCCTTGATTTTAGCCCAGTGTTATTGCTGGAGTTCATCTGAATTAGGTGTAAATGTGTAAGAAACTGTTCCAGGTGGGATCACACAGACACCCTCTTGACATGAATGTATGCAATCCTAACTGTTATGGACTTGGCAGAAGGTAGTTACGTGGTTGATTAACTTCTGGGGTTAGATCGTGTGATCTTGTGAGCCATGTTGTCAAGCTCAATCATCTTATGAAAGGGAAGGCCACATTAACCTTTCCATTCCTAGCAAGAACTGCCATTCCTAAGGCAATGTGCAGTAGCCAGAAATGGTCAGCAGAAGAAGGGGATTTTGTAAGTCTGAAGCACCAATCACTCTGAGAAAAAAAGAAAGAAGAGCAGTTTCAACCTAGGAAGAATGCAAATATGTCTAATGGCTTGGATCCTCAATTGCAAATACAAATTTAAATTCCCTCAGCCAAAGGAAGTATTGAAGCTGAGTCTCCCAGAACCCAGGTGAGGCCTCAAAGCACAGAATTCTTGCTTTCAATTGAGTAGGAGAATTCACAGAAAAATTAAATTTTAAAATCTTGTCATGAGTAGAAAAACAAGGGGGGAAAAAGGTCATGTGAGAATTGAATTTTTCTCCCATATTTGTCTTTATCTACTAAACTGAAACATCAGTTTTTCAAGAAGTTTCCATCCAGGAAGTCAGGTTAGTTAACTGGAGGGATTTATCTGGAGACATAAGAAAGCAGGGACATACCCAGAATTATGTCCCTTCTGGACATTTTTGTCAGTTTTGACAATTCTTCTCTTTCTCTCTCTCCCTCATACCAGGGAAGAAAGAATCATATACTAGGCTTTTCTGTTATTGCTTGAACTTAAATCCCAAATACTAAAGCATGAGACTGCTTTCTTACTTACTTCATTATAACCTGGAAGATGGCAGATAATTCCTGTTTAAAACTCAAACTAGGGCAAAGATGCAGTGTGGCAGCAAGCTCTTTGCCAGAGTTTCAATGTCTGTCACTCAGTCAGCCATGTGAAATGTGGCTTGCAAGTCCTCTGTTATCTGCTTACTAAACCTGCTTTTTATTCCTGAACGAACAATCTGCCATTTTGCTACAGCCCTAGTAAAAGCCACGCTTTAAAAACTTCAGCACCACACTATTCCTGTTTTGTAGCTGTTGTTTGGCAGCCCAAGGCAACTCGACAAATAAAAGAGAAAGCTGGTCAAGGATATCTCAAAATTCAGGTAGAGTGGAAAAAGACAAACAAGAAATAGCTCTCCTGAAAATTTTGACTGGGAATAGCCACCTCCAATGGGGCATCCTGAAGTGGTATAACAGCTTTAAAATCAATAAGCCAGGCTAAAAGTCAGGCTAGAAAGACCAAGATTTGCCTCCTGATTGTTCCTGAGTGAAGCAGGTCCCCTTCTGCTTCCCGGACATCTATTCTTCTCCAGCTCTTGTCTCATCATCGGTTCTACACTGCTCATTTATGTTTTTTCCTCTCTTAACTGTCTTTTGCCTTTTATTTAAACTCTGCTCTGTCAAACGCCCGAGTGCTGACCTTTCAGGATTAAGCCCTTCCCACTCTGGAGTCCATGCAAAGCTCTACGCTCTGCCTAGCAGTTGCAGAGTGTATCCATCCAGCCTGTTGTGCATCACTTTTGAGGTAAGCACCGGTCCCAGGGCACGTTCAGAAACTGAATCCCACATTCGTCTTTGCTTTCCTTTCTGATGCTCTAATACACAATGATTTGTCTTCTGCTGGAGGCACAAACTCTGTATGAAATACTGTGAGATTTCATAGCCAGTGCCTGTTGTCTCTCCTTCTCCCCAGCTATTCACTTACCTGACATCTTGTTCATCTAATGTCAAGTAATTTCATTTGTCTACTGCTTCAAGTAGAAAAGTGAATTCAGAAGTGAGACAATGACATCTGAGGTCTGTGTGCGTTTCTGTGTGCGGCTCAAATATGTAGTTGCATTTCTTGGGTTAGGGTGGAAGGAAGGGACTGTGAGCAGAAGGAGTGACATACAGAGAGAACAGGACAGGCAGGAGTGAAATACTATGTGAATGTGTTGTGATTGTGAGGTCTTTAATGCAGTGGTAAGGTCATAAGCATCCGAACAGCAGATGTAAATCAGATGCTCACAGGTGAAGGATAATGACTAGAGCAGGGTAAGGAGAGTCAAAGATGACTCATAATCACTTCTGAAATTCCAGGCTTAGGACAATCACTTCCCTAGTTAGCTTAGAGCAGTGTCCAAGCTACATAACATCAATTCTGTAGTCATCAAAGGACTGTTTTGGTAGGTGTGAGAGGGAGTTGAGGGATGAGAAAATTGTGGTGGCCTCAAGTGCGTGAATTCAAAACTGCCCCAGGATTCCCAGCACCCAAAAAATCTATGAAGCCACCTTTCCAGATGCCTTATGCTATGGAAATTAAGCAGGAACAGACTGAAAAGTGCAGGTTCATAAATGGAAGTAGCAGGAAAATAACTGAAGGCAATAAGAAATTATCATCATTATCACTGTTCCATTTTGTCACCTGTGCATAGTGGTGAATGAGACTGATTCTACTTGCTCAGCCAACATAAATAATTCATGTTGGCAAAGCTGATGAGAACAAGAAAAAAGTGGTGTGGTATTTGATACTATTACTTCTTCCTTTCATTCATTTGAATTCTGTTAGGGTAGAGGTAGAGTCATGCTGTTTTGAACTTGTCTTGTTAAATGCTATAAATTGGTATGGTAGGTCTCGGTAGTATAATTACAATTGTCTATATATCAGACAGTATTTTAATACTTTTAAAAAAAATACAGCTACCTGTATAATTTTCTTTTTAACTGTAACAGTTCTAAGCAATGGGATGTAGAAATTCTGAAACATCTTAATTTTTGCCGTAGACCCAACTCAGATGTCTGAAAAAAAATGAAGTCTACTTTTGATTTTAAACAAAATAGGAAAAATTGCATTTTAGGCTTTAAACCAGAAAACCAGATAGTGCCAATGATAAATAACCAGCAGAGCAGGGACGAATGATGGAGTGTGAGGAATTCTTCTTTGTATTCTTCATTGGAACACTCCTTAAGCTGGAGTTATTGTTTTGGTCAGTTTTGTTTCTTTCTGTATAAATACAACAAAGAAATCAAATTGCTGCCAAGTGAGACTAAACTTATTGCCAACATTCTTTAAGAATAGGAAAATGGTAAAATAACTTATGTTTCATAATACTCTGTGGCAACCGTTGGTGAATAATTATTTTCAGAGCCAGGTGCTCTATTCATCATTATCCAAATCTTTGTACTTAACTTACTGAAACTTGTGAAGCAGTGCATAAAATTTCATGTCTTGATTCTGTCGTGTCTATAAAATGCAGCTTGTAGGTCAACAGAGATCCCACTGAAACTGAAATCTGTGTGAAGAATTTGTAGATCCAAGGTTGTGGTCAGTTCACCTGCTCCCGCTTCCTAACATCACAACCAGGAGAGCGTGTACGATGCAGAGCGAGTGTTTGATGCCTACACCCCAGGGCTGTCAGGTGCTGCTTCCCTGCTCATCCACGGGAAGGAAATATCCTCAGTGATTAATATAGGTGATGAGTAGTTTGAAAGGGATCTAAGTCTTCCTAGTTAGTTAGGTGCCCATGGGGCAGCAGCTGAATATCAGTACTAAGGCCAGTGTACACTTAAAAGAAGATGGATGTCTAAACAGCTTTAAGAGTCCAGATCTAACAAGCTCCATTTCAAAAAAGGGCCGATGAGGTCCTCTCAAGAACATTATGTGGTGGCGGTACTTTAAAGAGCACTGGGGTTTTTTTGGCTTCAATGAAAGCTGCTGATGCTTTTCAGGTGGTGTTAGCAGAGGGGCATTAAAAATCTCGCAAATTAGAAACCCCGTTTTGCTCCTGCCTGAGACGCAAAAGGTCTCACCAAAAAAAATTTGTCAAAATACAGGTAAAGTTGCGTGAGCTGTATGGAAAAGTACTTCCCAAGTGACCATCTGTGGTTTTCTTGCAGTGCCTAGCCCTACCCCACAACTGTGCTACTGACATAACGGAGACCACTCCTGCTCCGGAAAACGGGCTGCGCTCTGCCCCCAGCGTCACGCGGGCGCATCGAGACCAGTCGGGCTGTGGGTCTTAGGCCAACGTGCGTACTCTGCGCTGCTGTCTCCTCCGTTTCCAAAGACTGGGTATCTGTTCTTGGAACTGCCACAGCTTTGCACTTACAGAATGGCAGTTAAGTGTGAAATATCTTAGAAAACAAAAAGTGTAAAAAGCAAAAAAGGAAAGCTGTAAAAAAAAAAAAGGAACATGATTTCAGAAAAAAAGGAAAAGCTTTTCCTGATTTTTTCACCTCTTGTTTACCCTCTTGCCAATATTTGAAACAACCCCCCCCACACACACAATCCACGTATCAACTAACGTTGTAGCAGACGAGACAACAGAGAAGAAACTAAATTGTGAAAACACTACCAAAAAAATTGTCTCAGAATATGTAGTTCAGATATCCATTAGAGAATGTGCCTTAAAAATACAGGGCTGACACGATTCAACTTTTAGAATAAGAAATATTTTTCTAATTCTGACATTAGGAAGACATTAGTTTATACAAAAAAATCAGATTACTGGTGGTTTATACTTGAAATCTGTTTTAAAATCTCCCTTGAAAGGTTGATGAGAAATGCAGATGTGGAATTGCAACAACCTTTCATGCCTATGAAAACAGGCTGAATGATGGAGTGATCATACACAGAAAGACTTGGGAAGTGAATTTTAATTTTGGCAGCATTTTAATATGCATATATTTGACAGCATCCACAGCCAAAATGTACTACATAGGTGGCAGAAGACAGAATCCGAGATCAGTTACCCCTTTTTTCTGGAATGCAGGAATGTTTTATTGCATGAAAGTTCATTCACTTTAAATATATTCCTTTGCTTTTTATATATTCCTTCATCCTTGGCAAGGGAAATGCAATGAAGAAGCGTAGAAGAAGAGCTGTGAAGAACGTCTCTTCAGTTGTTACCTGAGTCCTTTGGCACAAGGTTTACAGCAAACCCCAGAGTTATCTGCCAGCAGACTCTCAGAATCAATGGCCTGTAACAGCTCTCGGATTTCCCCTTTCCCCATCTCTCAGCATCCCTTCAACAAAGAAAGGAGAGTTGACAGGACCATATCCAAAATAAGAAGTCACTGTTGTTCTTTTGAGAAGTGGAAGGAGCAAATAAAAAACATCTCGCCTCTGTTCTGGATGATTTTTTTTTTTTTTTTTTTTTGTCACAAGAGGATATTGATATGGTTTGGTGCTGGCTTTGAACCAGTAAAGAAACAACCATATATATATATGTGTGTGTGTGTGTGTGTATATATATGTGCACTGATATGATTTGAAAGTTTCAAGGTTTTCTGGCTTTTGTATTGTAGTAAATATGTTGCATTGTTTTGTGGATTAAACTCTTATGGAAAGGGCGGTGAGCCAATAAAAAAGTTCCACCTAACAAAGAAGCCATCTGTTCTTCTGCCACAAATAATAAAAAAAAAAAGGTCTATTTTGAGTCACTTGCATGGCTTGCACATCCTGCCTTCTCAGTGTGCATATACAGTACATTTAAGCTCACATCAGAGACCTTCCTGGTTGTCATTGGCTAAAGACTCCGAATATGCTGAAGATACGGGCTCCGAGAGAAAAAAAACCAAGCTGCTGAAAACAAAATGTTAACACTTTTGTAAATCTGCCAAGTTTTTCAATATAACTGCCAACAGTTTGGTGTTCAGAGGAACTCGGCAGAATTGCTAACATGCATGCTGCATAAATGGCTATTCATTAGAGAGATGCTGTAGTTTATATGTGACTGCTTTCTTTGGCTGGCCAATATATCACGTATGGTACTTGTTTTGTACTGTGAAAAACTTTCTCCATTACCATAGTAACCTCTTGCATGTTGGCGGAAGCTGACGTCATTCATGCTATTATTCATTCTCAGTGAATTGGTCCTCAAAGTGCTAACAAGTTCCAGGGAGATAAAGAACACTAAGTATACATTCTGGTTAAACATGATTTAACCCTTTCACCTCACCATGTCCCTGGAGATATATAGGTACATGTATTTGATATATACACATACACGTATTTAGTTTCTTTAGCATTTCTAAGGAAAAGGTTAGAATGTCATATTCACCTAGAATAATTCTGGAGTAAAGAGTAAAGACATGAGTCCTCTGTCTTCTTACTCTCTGATATCTCAGTATTCCAGGTAAACTTATTTAAGGAAAAATAATTTAGTCATTTTTTTCTGTTTATCTAATCACCTAAAGTTACTTCACTCTTCATCATTACCAATAGGTAGTATTGTAAAATAGAAACTGTTTGTTCTCTAAGTACCTTTACAGCTGCTATTGCATAAATCTAAAGTTTGAATAGGATTTTCATTGTGCATATTCTACAGATATTCAGTTATTAAAGTGGTAGCACAAAATTGGGCATTTGCTTTTGATTGGGGTGGGAGCAGGATCAAACTGTAGAAGAGGGCAAATCTTACCTGGATTTACATATAACCTAGAAGCCTTGATACCTTCTATAATTCCTTTGCCTATAAACTTCATGTCTCATGTACAGTAGTGGGAAGCGTGCGTGTGGTGGCAAAGGACTCTTAACCAGTTCCAGGTCAAGGCCAGGGAGACAGCAGGACCTGATCCCGAAACTTTTTCCTTTTCCCTTCCATTCCTATGTACACACAGACGTAAGGAGTGGAGAATATCTGTGTTAAAGCCTGCAGGGGCGGAGACGAAAAAGCAAGCTCCCCTTGCCGTGCTGAGTGCAGCTGTATGACTACGAGAAAGGGAGATAAGGGTGGCATGGAAATGAGCCTGCTGGAGATTGGTTCCACTGGATTTGTTGAAATCCCCTCCAGTATAGCCTTGCTAGAAGTTGTATAAATTTTGCTGTATTTTTCTCTTTAGGTTTATGTAACATTTGCTGGTTCTTCACCTTTATGACTCAATTTGCTGGTATTAATCCTTAGTCAGACTTAAAAGAAGCAGATATTTTAGTCCTTTGTCTAAACTTAGAGCTAAGACAGCTTACTCCTCTTGAAAACTGAGAGTCTTATTTTCTTTTTGGGCTTGAGTTTACATCTAAACTGGGGGATTGTGGTACTCCACAACTCATTCCAATAGATTGCAATGATAAAGGGATTAAGGCTATGGACTTTATTCCCAGATGTACTTCTCCCATACTTTTGACAGAGCCCTTTAAAATCCTACCTAAAGACATGGACTTATTTTCTAGTTTATTTATGGTCAGAGGTGTCTAAATGTAGACACCTGAACTTGTCATTTTCCACATTTTATTTTACCCAGCTAATGTTTTTCAATTTTGTCATAACTAGTTTCAGTCCTATTGCCATTTGTGCAAGCTGGCATTAAAAGGAGTACAGTATTCTACTAGAATGCAAAGAGTAACACTACTTCTGGCTCAGTTTTTTCAAAGTATCGGAGCAACTTCTATATTCTATGTACCTTGTTTCACAGACTGATCTTTTTTTAAGAAACCTCTCAGTTCTGGAACACCAGTCATCACGTCTAACAATTTTCTTGTGGTCAAAGAAAGTCTTCCTGAAATAGATGTGGGATTTCTGGAAAGCATAGATTGCCATTCAAAATATTAATTTCTCACTTGTTGGCACATTACTCTTTCACCTGTTCTGTTCTCTGATATTATTCCGTATACTTCTGCTCTGAGGCTCCACCCTACACCTGAAGGAGAGAACTCACTGGCTTGGATTCTTCAGCTACGGTCAAGAATGCCAAGAATCTCTTGCTATAGAATTTAAAAAGCTATATTGAAGTTATATAAAAAGAAAATCCTCAAGAGCATGTTAATACATGAAGTTTGTTTTAGAAGCTACCTTAGAAAGAAGTTTCATTCTCCAAGCTACACTCACAGATTTTATTTTTTATATAATAAATCCTCCTTTTAAGGGACAGTGAAGACATCCAATATGTCACCATATTCTTTGGGCTAATTGTTGGCTCGCAGAGTTTGAACATATCTTCTGGCAAAACTCATCAAAAGCCAGAGCAATGCACCACAACAAGTTGCATAACTGACTATAATCAAATTAATGTCTCAGCACTTTTTAACTGAAATAATAATGATGCCATCATGTATTTAAAATAACATCTCACTGAAATGAATGGGAAGGTTCATTACTATTATCATGTATGTGGTGTGTAATCTCAGATGGACACTCTTTACTCTGCCGGTGCAAGGGGAAGTGCAATAGATCTCTGCTCCTTGGTGATTTTGTCAAGGTTATCATAGTAAGTAGAGGATTGGAAATATAGTGTCAAAAGCTTCTGCCTTTTATTTAAAGGAAATTATGGTGTACAAGACAAGCTGGTTCAGTCTAAGCCTGGTATTTTTTGCCTGCTAGTAAAGAGGTCTTTAGTTGAAGAGATCGTGAATACCTGAGCTGTAGTGTTGGAATCTGCAATGAATATTACTGTTAAAATCAATCTTTGCTTGGTCCATGTATATAGTTGTCATTAGTCTGTTGAGCTAAAATGACAACGGATCTTCATATTTTTTCATTAATGTTTTCTTTGCTGATTCCAATAACCCCTTCTAAATTTGTAAATTGAGGTAATTTAATTTGAATCGTACAATTTAAGTGAATATTGTTTTGCTGATTTAAACTTCAACATTGCCACACTGAAGTGTAGTGTCCATTCTTTATCTATCTGTGTTTCTTTAAAAATAACTACTGAATTTTTTACATGTATAAAAATATAACCAAATCAACATTTGAACTTCCCAGCCTTGCCACTACTGTTTTAATTACACTACTAAGACATTTCAGCAGGGGTTATTTTGCTGTCTGCAAAGTCAGATATCTAGTAAAACTAATAGAAAGGTTAATTTTTATTATGCCTGGTTGGTTAAATCATCTGAGGAATTTGTCAGTTCCCTGCATTTAAACTTTTCTCTACTGAAATGTTAATTCAAACAATAATATGTTCTGTTTGTATTTTTACTGTAAAAACTGAAGTAAAAAACATTCCCTTATCCAAGATGACAGGCAGAATACCAGTTTTGCTAGTGATAGCAAGAGAATTTCAGAAACCAAAACCTGCCAGAAAAATGTGCAACTTACCTTGTTTCATTTTTTCCTAATTAATGTAAAAGTGGTTAGCAAAAAAATTTATTCTTGAAAGAAGCTTTCCATTAATGTTAAAAAACAAAATTCATCAGAAATTAAGACAAATTTATCTTTCCTATTTGGACAGAAATCAGGCTAACTCTCTATTGAAAAAAACAGTTTACTTTTCCTAAACAAAATGGATACTTCAGGAGAGATTAATTTGACTAAATGATTACTGGCACTACTGAGAATCACTCACTCTATTCAGACTAGATGTATCTAAACACCTTCCGAAGCCATGGGTAGATTAGTCTAAGAAGTTTGTGCAAGAAAACCCTCCATTCCCAGTCCTTTAGCCCAATTCAGAGGACACTGGATCCAGAAGATCAATTTTTTTTTCTGGATATAGTAATTCCATCCATTCCATTCCAGTAGCTTCATGAAACCCTTGTAAAGCCAGTTTCAGCCTACTACCAAACTGTGAATACCCAACAGATACTGAGCTATTGCTTAAACTATGGGCAAAGTTTAGGCAGTCTCCTTAATGGATATCGATCAACAACCAGCGGAGACAGCCAGGCCGATTTTCCTGTGGAGCGGAGGCATATCACTGATGACTGAAAGCACTGTGCTCAGGTGTGACTCTGTAGGACATGGGTTGTTTGTGGAAGAAGCGACATTTGGCAGGGTTGATGCTGTGGCCCTGAATAATGAGGTCCTCACCTGTTCATCCAAGATGATGATGGTAGGCCTAAGGTTACATAGAGATATGGGACAGTTAATCGTCATCACCTTCTCTGGAGATATCTTCAGGGATAAAACTCTTCTTGTCACCCACCCCCTCCCCTTCTTTCACCTGCTCCCCTCTGTTCTCCACCTTCACTTGTGATCATGCACAAGGTGCCAAGTTCCCCTGAAACACCTCACAGCTACACCTCATACATCTCTTGCCAAGACTACCACGATTTTTTCCCCCATTTAATTTTGTTTCTCGTACCGTGCCTCGGTTTTCTCCAGCTGGTCCACTCAGCTATCTCTACCTCAGCACAGTCATTGAAAATGGCTTTGGGGTTTGTGCTAGAGTACTTGGGGCACAGCAGTGATGTGGTTCACCTGGACTATGTAAGAGCATTGTAAGGTTTATATCTTTTTGGCATGTGCCCCATGTTTATCCAAAAGAATGGCCCAGAAAAAGCCTCAAACTAAGCAATGTAAACATTTCAGGAACGTGACCTGCAGAGTGCTGCCACATGCCATGCAGCAGGAGTGCATAGATACAGCCAATGATTTCAGATAGATTCCTTTTGCTGAGTAAGCTGCTTGATTAGGGCTCATGTTTGTAATACAGTATGATATTTTCATTACAAAATAATACATATACTAGCAGTAAAATGGAAACTTCTGTGGCAAGTGAGATCAGAGTTAAATTTCTATAAATGAGGATCATGATTTTTTTGTCTGAAAACATTTATAACCTGTCTTAAACTGATAAAAGCATATAAAAAAAAGGAATATAATGAACACATTTTTAAAGATTCCACATTTTTGAGAAGCCCAGGAAATCAAAATTCCATCCTACAGACTTCTTGAGACACTAGAAACACTCCCTTTTCTCACCAGGATGTAAATAAAATCTTTGGAAAGAGTGGCAGCGGTGAAGTAAAAGATTAGCTGGCTGACCCATGGAGAAAAAGAAGAATATAGGACATTTGCTTGGTGTGTCAGAAACACATACTCAGTTTGTGAGTCTGCCTTATTCAGGTTAAGGGTTAATCTTCATTGGAGTAGTGAGGAATAGATCGTCTCGTTTTAACCAGCTACACTGTCCATTTAGCAACTCTGGTTGGATAAGGACATGCACATTATTATTTACTACAGTTCACTGATCGCATTGTTGCATGCCCTTCCCTTGAGAAAGCCTTTCATGACAAAATGTGGTTTTGAACTGGCAGTATTAAGGAACTGTTTTGGATTCCAATGAATAAAAAGTTCCCCTCAAAATACCAGTTTCTAAAAATTATTCACTAATAATTTAAAATAAATGAAGCCACACTGCAACTGAACTAAAGATAAATGTAGATACCCTCTACCTTGCATTGCTACAACAGTTGTGAAGCTAATGTTTTTCAACCTTAAAACCAAATAATTTTGTGCATCTTACCCCAGTATGTAAATCACTCACATAGTGATGAAAAAGGTAAGAATCTATGAAATGGTTGTCTGAAATTAGTATTTCAGCACAACTCTAAAGAACGACTAAATGTAAGTTTTCTGAATGATTACTCCTGCCAATGTAACATATTTCTCTCTGTAGAAGCCAATGGCATCTAATTCAATATTTAAAATACAGCTATAACCAAGCAGCTGAAGCTCTTAGTAACCCAATCCTCGATTAACACATCAACAATTAGTAGTTTTATCATTGTGATAGTCCCTTATGGAGTCATAAATTCAGATCAGCAGTGGTGCTATTCAGAGGTTAGTAGCTGCTCCAGAATTTCCAATCTTGTACTTCTGCAAACTGATTGTCAAGAAGATATGTGGCATATTAAAATACTATGGACCTTGATTAATGCAAACCCATGAATAGAAATCGATGGCTTTGTCAATTTGCCCAAGCTTAGCATCTGATCCACCCTGAAGAGTGGATCTAGATACAGGAAAATCCATAGTACAAAAGTACGATGTGTTTTTGCACTGTGCTTTGCACTATGGATTCAAAGCAAACCTTTAAATATGGCACGAGATACATTTTGACACTTTCTTTTTAATTTGCCTTGCTCGTGCCAGTATTAAAATGACATATCCCATACTGTAATTAGTTCACTGCCAGAACAGAAAATTATATATGAGCCTCCAGGTTAGGATATAGATATTTTTAACAGGAAAGCAAGTCCTTATTGATCAATTTAATGAATAAAGCTGGAGAAAGAAAGCAATCTGATCGGGCCATTGTCTTATCTGAAAAACAAATAAACATGGAGGAGTATAATTTGAAGTGACAGACACAAAAATACTGTGAAATTCATACACACTTGAATAGATACAAAATTTTTCGCCTTGACTAACTTTCATAATGTTTCATTAACCTTGGTGGAAAACTTCAGCAAAGAAATTTATTCACTAGAGGCAAGTCAGGCTGCTGTGTATCGTTTATGTATAAATAAAGATGTTTTCCATTCTGAAAAAGCAACTCCTTCTCCTTTCCCTTTTCCCTTTCTCTCCTCCTTTTTCTCTTTTCCTGATGTTTCTGTGATGTCTCCTTTAAAAATAATGTCTTTAATGTGGGTATTCTACAGCAAGCAAGAGAGCAATCCTTTGATGTGTATATTCTAGGTCACTTTATTCTCTTCATTTACTTCATATTTTTGCATCACCTCCCACATCTGTAGCCATAGTAGATTATTTACTTAGTTTATTTTCTTTGACATAACCTGTCCATTTGTGTTTATGCAGCAAAACTGGAATGCCTTCAAAGTTAGAAAACTAGGTATGTTTGGCATGATTAAAGATATGCTCTCTCCTTTTCCTTGACTCCAATTTTCTTTTACACAGCTTCCCCACTTTTCCTTTCTGAGATCACTACAGTTCTGGCTGTCTGGAAA
The DNA here is from genome assembly GCF_000687285.1 of Phaethon lepturus. NCBI lineage: Eukaryota > Metazoa > Chordata > Aves > Phaethontiformes > Phaethontidae > Phaethon > Phaethon lepturus. Next base: position 4,105 of record NW_010534179.1, on the reverse strand, counting down.
CCTTTTACTGTCCTCACTTCACCCCATGCAATTCGTATGAACAAAGTGTCTTCCAGATTTCAGGCAATGATTCACACCTCCTACCTAAGCCTTTAGCTATCAAACTATAGAAGTTTTTCTTACACAAATGATTATTGCATTAAAAAGCAGCCAACACATCTACGTAGAACGTGTCATAGCTGCATGGGACAAGAGACAATGTCATGTCCCTATCTCTCCGAGGTACATAGCTGAAATTATATTTCTGAAGAAAAACATGAAGTCTAAAAGAAATACACAAGTTGAATATATTCTGAGGAAAGTGTAGGGTTAGCATGATCTTTAGTTTGACTTGGTCTGGAGAAAATATTACTCAATTAAAAATGTGGAAAAGTGAAAGTCAGTCTCCTTGAACATAGGAGGGCAGCATTGGAAAAAACACAGAGGTTCAGTTCCTTTTCCTATCAAACAGAAACTTCTGAGCTGCAAGGAGGAATGTTGTTCAGATTCATGCCTTTCCAACAGCATGCTTGGCATTTTGGTAAAGCTCATGCCATGGAATTTCCATGTCTTCTTATGGATGCTCTCTACCACCTTTTACTTGTAAAAATGCTTGGTAGACCTGCAACAGAATTTCCCACCAACAGTAGGTTACAGAAAGGAGCTGATTGACAACAAATCCAAATTATTTCAAATTCCTTCTGACTCAGATTTCGTCCCCTGAACTGATATATAATGACATGCTCTGGGGGAGAAACAAGGAACAATGATTTGTTTGCAGGTTAGTGTCAAACGTGAAAGCAATTTAGACGCATAGCAACCAATAAAAGAAAGAATGAATTGCAATAGTATTCTTGGTAGACTGCACACAGATTGGAAATGATACTTAAGTCACCTTCTGCTCATACTGGAGTTTGAATACATGCAGTTAACACCATCTTATCTCACTATTGCAAAGGTTTTACCCCAAATTAATATTTTTTTTTCCAAAGTCATACCAAATTATTTCTACAGTAAACGTTGCTAACTTCAAATATCTATGGTGCAGAAGTTTTTTGTTGCCTTCTAATTTGACCTTTGCAAAAGTTGAGTTGTACATGTTTCTTTGTCAGCAAACTAATGAAAACCAAAAAAAATTGGGTAGCTTTATATACATGGAATATAATGACCATTTAGGTCTTCTAATAGTGGAAGAACAAGCTTTAGAACCAGAAACAATATCGTCATTTTAATGAAATATTGCCAGTTTAGTGGAATAATTCAGTATTTTATTAACTGTTAGAATGATATTTTAATATGGACTGCCTGATGGAAGATGGTGTGCTTACACAGCACGGTGCTGTGTAACATAATGTAATGACTACACTGTAATGCCGGTCTACACTGCACCACTGCACAGTGTGTTGAAAGCTAGGTATGTATTTCTCCCTGGCAAGTTTGGGGCTAGAGAATCACCTGCAGGAGGAATGAACACTGCAGGAATAGGGAAGCCTTGGTTTAATCTTGCTCCAGCAAATAGTATCAATTCTTCAAGCAAGCACTAGAAGTGAGGTCTTCCCTCTGCCTGATGGCGTGTCCTAACCACAAAGTAACAGAATCTTTCTTTCTCTTTCTCTAACGGTTCATTGATGCCATGCAAAGTAGAATAGTACATCCAGGAAGAGCAGATTTAAGATACACTCTCTTCTGAGCTTTTCCCATGAAGGAATTTCACAAGACAGTTAAGGCAAATCAGTGGCTGCCTACTGCAGTCCTGGGGCATTCCCCGTCTCCTCTCACTGGCACTACAGCTGCCCTCTGCTTCTTTCTCATCTACCCAGCATTGACTTTCAGAGACCCTGTTCGAGCAACTAAACTAGCTATGGAAAAATGTTTAGTTTTCTTTAAACGTTGCTCTAACAGAGGAAGCATTAGGAGCAGGACTGCCACCTTTAGGACAACCGATAGCTCCAAAAACAGCCTAGCTGCGTTGTAAAAGTACACCCTTAGGGAAAACAGAAACTCAATTTACTGCTGGAGTCTCCTTCTATGGCATTTAAACCTTTCTGTGCTCTAAGTGACCTAGGCCCCAGCAAACATGAAGATACAGGGGCTTTTTTCATACCCGTGCTCCTGGTTCTCTTCCTGCAAGAACAAAAAATGAATTGATGGTTCATTTAACAATATGTAGTTCTGATTCTTTTGTAACTTTTTCAGCTTTATCGCTTTTGAGAAAGTGTTTCACCTTGCAGGGATTTTCCTCTAAGCTTTGTCATACATGAGTCACCTCAATGACGTGCACAACAATTAGCCTTGTAAACAAACTTTTGGATGTCAGCGTTTGCAAGAATGGGGCTTACCTCAGTAATACCGCCAACAATTTCTGTTTGACTTGAAATGGTTGCTTTTAAGTAATAGTCCAATGTGTGAGATGATAGGATACCATTACCGTACTTCATGGTTTTGAAAACAAAATGAACTGTAAAGAGGTATGGATCTGGTGTGCCTTAACTGAGGTATTTTACACAGCTATTTCTTCATTTCCATTTTAGATTCCTAGTCTCCAGTCCCTTAAGCAAGGAAGGTGAGTTTAGAGTAAAAGTCTACATTGCACATGCAGTCAAAGGAAAGAAATAGGTACCACAAAAGGCTTCTAGGAGATCCTTTCCACCTGAGACATCAGTCTTTCTGGACTGAGTGGAAATCAATAGGAAATGACAGATTTTATGCTTGAAAGTTGCTTACAGAGCACAAGGAGGAAGTTACCTGTCTTTGCATAACCACTGGTTCTTTAGAGTCCTTGGCCAACAAGTAAAGAGCTGTTATAGGCCTTCCTCAGCTCAGGAAGGGTTTCAATCCACTTTCTAAGAAAGTGCTTCAGCGGGACACTAAGGCATGCTGAAGCTTGGGAGGAAAGGAAATGGGGTACTCCATTGCTGTTAGGCTAGAATTCAAAGGCAAGGAGCCAGAAGACATCATCCAAGCATTTAACCTGCAAGAGACTAAATGAGGGTCTAAATTCTGCTCCTTACAATGTCCATCGCGAGGATAAAAACCTATTCTAGGAGTATCCCGATCACAAAGCTAGAGACTAGGTTCTCCTTCAGTCCTCATGGCTCCTTCATTCCCGCTGCGGCATACTGGTTCAGCTTCCAGGCAGAGGGAAGAGTGTGCTCTGCTCCCAACCACCACCTTCTTGTATTTAACCTGGCTACAGGGACACTAAATATTCAGGCATTGGGTACCAGGCCCCTAAAGCTTCATATGAAGTTGGTCATGGTCAAATCCATGACAGGCAGCTTGGGCTTTTCTTTTTGAGTGACTTTCAAGGGTGGGCCATTTACATTTGAATCACAGCTGAGGTTTAAATGAGGAACAGCTACTTATGTCCCTCACCACCAACCTTGAATCAGTGCAGGTGCCATCATCAGATAAACAGAGACCATTCAAGACCAAGTGGGAGGTAATCAAATATGTAGGTGTTTATACTTTTTAGTTAATTCCAGAAAATAAATGCACTGATGTGTATCGATGGATATGTACTTTAGCTGAAAGTTAAGCAGGGTTCTCACCTGTGGGCAAAATATCTTAACAGCCAATCTCACTGCTCGATAAGGTGGCAAAAGAGTTCTCTGTCACCAGGACTTGTGGCTTTGCTGCCGTTATGTTTTTTTGTAAGATTTCTGCCTACAGTGCCAGCAAACACAGCACTGTAGCAGCAGGGTGTGAGCAAGCTGCTTATAGTACTGGGACAGAAATAGATGCACCCAAGTTGCCATGTATTTTGTAATTACGCACCTCATAAGAAGCGTTGGTTTTGTCTCCATCTCACAGGATGATAATTATGACATTCCCAGCGTTTCCCTTTTGTTGGGCATTACGTGCCAGCAGGGAATCAAGTGAGTCTTTGTTGTGCTGAACTACATTTAAGACTTCTTCACGCAGCCTCCCCGGCCCCTTCCTTCGGGCGGTTTACGGAAGGAGAGGGGCGGACAATGAAGTTCGAAAGACAAAAAAAGCCCTTCGCGGCGTGCCCCACGGGGCCGGGTGAACCCCACGCACAACGGGTGCTGGATAAGAAAGGGGCTCGGCGGGGTGCGAGGAGAGGCGGCGGGGCGGGGGGGAAGGCTGGGCTCACGGGACCGGG